>NC_068996.1:4625355-4626920 GCF_001194135.2 Octopus bimaculoides | reverse complement strand
GGTACAAGTTTAATTTATGTATACAAATTTAATTTGTGATCCATGGGAAGAGCCCTTTTAACGATGCGTCCTGCCCTACTCTTCGAAACGCCTGTGTTAGAATGGGGGTAGCTGATGAAGGAAAATGTTCTCTATGTGGCCTGTGTGTGTTCTGTACTCTGGTTATTATTTTTTTGTCTACGTATTGTTTGCAATGTCCTGTACCCAGATATGCACCTATATATACAGGTAGACGTAGGTATGCACATACTTGTACGTATATATGCATATACTCATTTATTATTTGTTTTACATGATCGAACGCCTGCATCATTCCATGTAAGTAGCTTTGAACTTTATATTTTCTGACGCGACTCTATCTATCTCTATCTCTATAACTTTTTCCCCCTCTCGCTCTTCCTTCTGTTACTACTATATTTCTCTCTTCCTCTCTCTCTCTCTCGTTGCTTACCTATTTCTACTTCCTCCCCTTGTTTCTCCCTCTACCACTCTCTCTTCCTTACCCCTCGTGGTTACATGTGTCCACGTACTAATTCTTTTCTTCCTTGGCTTTCGCTAAGCAAACATACGAACTTACTTCGTCCCGCTTCCAGTTCGTTGCTTCACAGCGTTCCACATACACATAATTTTTCACGTCTGGCCGTATAGCCTTTTCCGTTTGTTTTCCTGTCTTGTTTTCTTTTCCGTTTGTTTTCCTGTCTTGTTTTCTGTCCGGCACTACATTCCTCCATGGTATAACTTTAATTTATGTATACAAATTTGATTTGTGATCCATGGGAAGAGCCATTTTAACGATGCGTCCTGCCCTACTCTTCGAAACGCCTGTGTTAGAATGGGGGTAGCTGATGAAAGAAAATGTTCTCTATGTGGCCTGTGTGTGTTCTGTACTCTGGTTATTATTTTTTTTGTCTACGTTTTGTTTGCAATGTCCTGTATCCAGATATGCACCTATATATACAGACAGACGTAGGTATGCACATACCTGTACGTATATATGCATATACTCATTTATTATTTGTTTTATATATATATATATATATAATACAGAAATGGGACAAGAATGCAAAACATCCAGACAGACAAAACAAAGAGAACAAGGGCGGGTCATTCGGAGTTTTCTTTCATCAGTCGAGATCCAGATTTCGGTTGGTTATACTTGAGATTGTTCTAATCTGGCCAGCCCCAACGAAAAACTAAGCTAAGAGCATTTAATTCCTTGGAAGAAAGCAGCGAATGTATACAAAAACAAGGCGGGAAAAACGGAGAAATGTTACACAAATACAAATGCAAATAACAGGACATAACAACAGGTGTCTTTCGACTAAGGACGAATTAAATTAAGCTGACGCGTGTAGAAGTAAAGAATTACGGCAGGTACATGATTTGACAGGAACAGGGAGGAATATAGATGTTGCACGGATGGTAGTCGAACCAAGAAAGAAAGGTCAGGCTTGGCCGAACACAGTCACGTGGGAAGAGAAGAAAGAGAGGTAGAGGCAGAGGGATAGAAGAATTTAAGGAGGGGCGAGAAAAAATATATGTACATATATATTTATATATATATA
>NC_068996.1:4620335-4624794 GCF_001194135.2 Octopus bimaculoides | reverse complement strand
TGTGTGTGTGTATGTTTTGTCTTTTAGTTGTTTCAGTCAATGGACTTCGGAGATGTTGGGGTATCACCTTGAATGTTTTTCTTGATAAGGTCGATCCTAAAACAAAATTTCAAGCCTGATACTTACCTTATCGTTGTATTTTTGCCGAAGCGCTAAGTAACGGTGTTGTGAAGAATCGAACACCAGTTGTCAAGTTGGTCATATGGGGGGGGGGGACACAATGACAACGGTCTACACACACACACACACACACACACATACACACACACACACACACAGACATACAGACACACACACACACGCACACACACAGAGATACGCACTCACACACATACAGACAGACACACAAGTCTTATAAATATATACGAGGGGATTCTATCAGTTTCCTTCTACCAAATCCATTCACAGGGTTTTGGTCCAAAGTATCACCCTGTGGGAATGATGTAGTTGGAAAGCAAACTTCTTGTCATAGGCAACGCCTGCTCCACACTATTCACATGATCCAGAGACAAACTGAGACAAGATATTTTATGCTAGTATTGGTCACAGCCTTTGGAGTGAGGGGATGCCATGATCTCAAACGAATCAAATGATCCCAAAATTGCGTAGTGCCTATGCCGTTCATTTCCAGCATATCCGGTTTCATATCAGAGGAACCTTCTCCTACACACATACATACATACATACATACATACATGCATACATACATACATACACACATACCCTCACACAGGTCAGCTGCCCTGCAAATATAAATATCTCTTTGAAAGAAAAAGAAGATATCTATGGACAACTGCTTCGAAACTTAGGTTTTGTTAGTAAATGCTTAAAGGAGAATCTGGATAAACAGGGATATTAAAAAAGAGAAACTGACCGGTTAATTCGTACATTACAAGTGGAACACTAAAAATAGGCAAGACTTTTCCCAAGTTCCAAATGTGAATTTGTTCTTTGTTAACTACGTTCCAAAGATGGAGCCTTGTATATATTACATCTATGTTACATCTTTCGTTACTGTTCTCCACGCCTTTTCTATCGTTTCAATTTCCTCCAGTTCTATTTTATTTTTTTCTGCCGCAGTTACTTTATCGTTTTCCTTACCATTTTATCCTTTATTTTCCGTGGAGGCGACAGTTTTACTTCTCTATCCACTTTCGTTGCCATTTTCTGATAATCTATCATTTTCGTTAGGTCTACTTCACAAGTTTTAACTTCTGTTATTTTCGCAAAGCTCTTTTTCTCCTCCTTGCCAGCTCATATTCCGAGGTTGACGAGTCTGACCCACTCAGGTCAGAATAAAACATATTTTTAGCCATTTGGCCTAGCTAATTCTCCTTAACGCAGAGAAAAAACACCACCGTCAAAAACCGCTGCAAAGCAGCATAAAAATTTCAAAGAAACAACAAATCACCAATAGCGCGCACCGATTAGATTTTGGGTTCGATCCGGTACAGGACAAGGATTCTGGATTAATTTTCCTGTCTTTTTTTTTTCTTTACTTAATTTTTGAGAACGGTCGGGTTCATTTTTAATATTCTCGTTTGTGAGTGCAGTCGAGTTTATTTTAAATATTCTCATTTTAAAAATCATCTCTGGCTAATCGTTGAGAGGACGTTGATGTTATCTTCGCGGAGGTTTGCGCTCTCTGAGTGCTCTTGTCATCATTAAAGCGGCGCGCTGCCAGTATCGTTAGCACACCGGGCGAAATACTGCTATTTCGCCCGTCCTTACCTTCTGAGTTCAAATTCCACCGATGTTGACTTTGCCTTTCATCCTTTCGGGGTCGATAAATAAAGTACCAGTTAATCACTAGGGTCAATGTAATCAACACACTCCCACCCCCGATATTTCTGACCATGTGCTACAAATTGAAATCATTTTATATTGATATTGTTGTTATTATTATTATTATTATTATTATTCAGTAGTTTTATTTTTATAACGTGCTTTCACTTCACTACCGAGCGCAGCTCTGTGCGCCTTGGGTATGTGCTGCTCTTATGTTTACTGTATTGAAAGTGTTTTGCGTAGAATGTGTGCAGTACCCAGTAGTGCAATTTTCTGTATGTTATATATATTTGTAAGTCCTGGTGTTTTTGTTATGTATTTGTCTGAATATTTTTTTATTATACCTAAGGCACCTACTATGATAGGAATTGTTTCTGTTTTGAGATTCCACATTCGAGTTACCTCTATTTCCAGGTCTTTGTATTTTGAAAGTTTTTCCATTTCTTTTAGAGAAACGTTGTCATCTGCTGGTATTGAAACATCGATTAGAAATTATTATTATTATTATTATTATTATTATTATTATTATTATTATTATTATTATTATTATTATTATTATTATTATTCCTTCGTAACACAGTGTAGGTAAAAATGCACCGGAGTCTTCAGTCATCTATCAAGCCACAACAAAGACCTCAGAGAGATAATACTTTCCTTAAGATGTGCGCTGTGCCCAATAAGGTTGCTTTTTGCAAGACATCAATCTTGCATGGCATTTCCAGTTGCCTTAAGAAGTCTTGAGATTTGAATGGGATTGAGCCCAGCGCTCCGATCACCACTGGTATCACTTTTACATTATCCTTTTGCATTCCATAGTCTTGCCATTTCCACTTTCAATTCAGAGAACTTGATGATTGTTTCAACCTCTTTACTCACAACATTCTTGTCATTTGGTATGGCTACATCAATGATCTGACAGGATTTGTCTCTCTCATTCAATATGCCAATATCCGGCCGACGGTGTTCGATTACACGATCCGTCTGAACATCATAGTCCCAGAGTATCGTTACTTTTCCATCTTCCTGCATAACTTTACTTGGTACATGCTCATACCAGTTCTCTGTTACTTCACATTGGTATTTACGGCATAAAAGCCAATGGAGATGCACACACATACTTTATCGTGACGGCGTTTGTATTCTTTTAGTGCAAGGCTCTCACATCCACTTACCAAGTGGGTCACATTTTCCACACTCTTTCCACAGAGTCTGCATTTCTAGGTGTCAGAAGTTTTATAGATGTTTTTATTATTATTATTATTACCTGTTGAAGTGTTCAAGTCGCACGAACCCATAGCCTTCAACACCTTCCATGACATCTTCTTGACCATCTGGGACCAGAAATACATTCCAACAAATCTGCGAGACGCCACTATAATCGCTCTATACAAGAACAAAGGACCTAGGACAGACTGCGCCAACTACTGAGGGATCTCCCTACTCTCCATTAGCAGGCAAGATCCCCACCCGCGTCCTCCTCAACAGACTTACTGCCAACATCTTCGAGAGCAACCTGCAGGAAGTCCAGTGTGGTTTCCGCTCTGGCCGCAGCACCATAGACATGGTGTTTGCCTTGCGACAAGTGCAGGAGAAGTGTATTGAGCAGCAGATGGATCGGTACGCCGTTTTCGTTGAACTGAGCACGGTGTTTGACACACTCAACCGGGAATCCTTATGGATCATCCTCAGAAAGCTGGGTTGCCCACAAAAATTCACAACCCTGGTCAGGTTCTTCCACAACAACATGAAGGGACAGATCCTTTCTAATAAGAACCACACGACCTCCTTCAACATCTCTAATAGAGTCAAACAGAGCTGTGTCCTCGCTAGTGCTCTTTCACTTGTTCTTTACGCAGGTCCTCCTGCACGCTGTGAAGAACCTTGACCCGGGCGTGTACATCAAGTACTGAAACAATGGCTCCGTATTCGACCTCCATCGCCTGTCTGCCAAAAAGAAAACCAGAGAAAATCTCATCCTCGAAGCCTTCTTCACTGACGACTGTGCCCTCATGGCCCACAAGGAAAACCACCTCCAGATCATCGTTAATCGGGGACATCCAGACTCTTCGGCCTGACTATCAATCAGCCTTCAGAAGGCGGAGGTTCTGCTCCAGGTAGCCCCGAATACTACAAAACCTAAGTTCAGCCCCATTGATGGGGTTGAGCTGAACTGTGTCAAAACCTTGAGGTACCTAGGCAGCACTAACTCTGCAGATGGTTCACTGGTTAAAGAGATAAAGCCAGCCGAGCACTCGGTAGACTCGGAGTTAAAATACTACAACAGAACGGCGTATGGCTGTCCACGAAGCTCAAGATATACAAAGCTGCCATTCTCTCTATGCTGCTGTGTGGTTGTGAAACGTGGACTCTATACCACTGGCACATCAAGCAGTTGGAACTGTTCCATACAAGGTCACTGCGCACAATCATGGGCATCCGCTAGCAGGACTTAGTCTCCAATCAAGTTGTCCTAGACAGAGCAGAGTCCACGAGCATCGAGGCACTTCTGCTCAAAGCTCAGTTATGTTGGACCGGCCACGTCATCAGAATGAACCCCCGCCACATCCCCAGACAGATGATGTACGGTGAGCTGAAGGAAGGCACAATCAACAATGAAGACCCAAGTTAAGGAACTAGCAAAGTCTATGATATATATATATATATATATATA
>NC_068996.1:4616746-4620130 GCF_001194135.2 Octopus bimaculoides | reverse complement strand
ATGTATATATAGTCAATCCAACCATGAACAAGCAAGAAAAATCAGCAACGTGATGACGTGGAATAAATAGTGTTATTGGACGCTCGGGGAAGGAAAGAAAAAACGAGGATTTCACGTTTCAAGCGGAGCTCTTCCTCAGAAATACAGAAAAAGTCCAAAGAAGGGAAGACGGAGAAATAAAATCGCCAACGATACACACGCCCCCCCCCCCAACACACACACACAAGCACACACATGATATGCAAATGATGTACTAACATTATTTGTTTTATGGGCAAAATATAGTTACTTTGCATTTTCAAGCATGTTTGTAGGATATTTTGCTTTCTTTATTATATCATCTCGGGTGTTAATATTGTGAACACGTTGTATATTTTAACACCGTATACTTTATACCTGTGTGGTATGTTTATGCCGTTTGAGTTTGGTTGGTTGTAAACGATGTTCATTGGTGTTACTGGTAAGGATATAGGGGTGGGTAAAAGTGGGTATACAATTTCTTAATATGACAGGAATGTTTTTTTCACTTCCCTACTTCATTTTTAGGATAAAAATTCTATGATTCTATGTCCTTTAAGAGATAGTTAAATAAAACAGAATCATACAAGTATTATTCTAAAAAAAGAATTTGTGGAATGAAAAGAATATTCTAATCATATTCATCAACTTTTCCTATTCCTACTTTTGCACACATCCTATAGAGACAATAGATTTAGTAATGTTCTGGTGCCAGGTTTCTTGGTGATTTAGGTTTGGTCGGAATAATTGACCAGCTATGTCCCAAAGTAGGGTGTCTGTAGGTGGATGGGATAATGATAACATTTGAATATGAGTCAGCGTTGAAAGATTAGAATGAATAAGTGCAGGCAAAATGTAGGTCACAGCATGCATGGTTCGCCGTGGTATATCAGTCTAGAAATTGCAGATTCTAGACGCGTTGTTCTGTTCTACATAGACTTTCTGACCTTGACTTGTAAGTCAGTCTTGTTGTGCTATTTCTCAAGGAAGTGTTTGGTATGTTGTCTATTAGTAGGTGTCAGAAAATGGAGTCGAAATCTTTGTTGGCGTCGATAACAATTAATATGGTGCACGTTGATATTTGATGTTGTTGAAGTCATTTTGCCTCGTTTATTCAATGATTGTAGTTAATGTCATATTTGAGTGGCGAACGGGCCTCAGTCTATATCGATGATTTGTAGAACGGATTCTTAGTAATAAAAAACATGACGTTTTATAGACTTTTAAATCTAGACCAAAAGTCATCACTTTCCTATGGCTACTTAATTTCATATTGAGAATTGGCAGTGTTCTGAAGATGGTATAAGTCCATGTCATATTTTTGGCGAAGCATTTTGTGTTTTGGATTCCTATTTGCTATTTCTTGTTCCTTTTTAAGAATAGAATGTATTTCTTTTCCCGTTTAGTCAACTGATTCTCTCACTCTTTGATCCAATTCAATCATTTCTCTTCAGAATTGCATTTTTATGTAAATTTTTCCACCTACTGAGCTGTAACAGTTTAAACAAAACCGAAATTCAATCCACACCTCTAAATATACCGCACCACCTTTTATTTGCTGAACTTAGAGGGGCATAAAAGAAAAGTATCGAACTGTGATCAAAGAAATTACGTTGTTTACTTGAAATTTAGCCATACTAAATGAATCGTCATATAATTCACTCCTGCTTCAGTTATCAAGGTAGCATATGCTCAGTGAACCAAATCAAAAAGTACTCAATCATTAGTCTTCTCAATAGTTAATGTACTCAGTGATCTCTGAACAGTGTGTCGTAATCCAGGTATCCTGTTGTTACTGGACAAATATAAAGTGTCCGTTGTTACCTCCAAGCTCCTGGTGTATGAACTATCGCGTATTACAAGAGAATTTGATAGTCATAATTTATTTCGTAATTGATAACTGGCAGATAATTTGTTGTATAACTACAAATGAGCCGCGGTAAAACATTATAATTATTAGTAAGCTGTTGTACAATCCACATAATATTATTGGATAGGTATTGTGTAAATAACAGATGATCGAACTATTGAATATAGTCATGATTAGTCAGTGAGTTATTTCGCAGCTGATAATTGTGAGACATTGATTGATAACAGCCTGAGTTATTGTATGAATTTAAAAAATGATACCTATATACTGTATATCTGATAACAATGAGTTAGCTTTTACATCTGATGGCGAGTTCTTATGAAACTTATAACAAATATGTCCTCTATTATGCGACTAACGGCAGACGGAGAGATTATTGTATAACTGATAAGAAATTGGCGAGATTTTATATTCCAGATAACTAGTTGGCTAATTATGGGGTAACAAGAGAACTGGTTCGTGAGATACTTTATATCTAATAACGGTGGGTAAGTTACTGAGAAACTGATAAGGAATCCTTTAGCTGGGATTAATTTTTAGATATCCGTGCGCTGAGTGCTACATTGTGCCTTATAAAGGGATCAGTTGTTCGTTCTCTGTTATTCTGTTATCATTATTGTATTTTCTTTATGATTAAAACATTTAACTTTCAAATGTCTCAGTTCACTCGGTTGTAAATAGGTCCACCTCTAAACAATATCTGATGACTTGAACTTGGTAGTTGTTATTACTAAGTGGCAAGGATGTGGTTTACTGGGTGTAAATTCCAGTAAACTGGATATAGTTTAATGAATGCACAATGTCTTTTAATGATATTAAACGTGATTATGTTGTGATAAACCCATTGGCGCATACATATACAGATACATATGTAGACACTTATTCATATGTTTATATGAATATAAGCAGATGTGCATATATACATATATACGCATGAAGGTCAAAGAAAAGAGAAAATGGAATTCCGTCGTTTTCGATGAGGAGTAATCCAGTTGTTCGATCAACTGATTTACCGCCATGCTGCATTACAATACCAACAGCTGGTTATCCTTAGACACGTGTAACCTTAGTGTAATCTTCTGGCAGATAACCACTGTGACAATCACTTTTAAATTACAGATACATTTTACCCAACGGGGGTCTACACAATTTGTCTCTACTCAATGTCACACAAGTTACGGATCACCTAAGGCTATGGTAAAAGATACTTGCTCATGGTGCCTCGTACTGGTATCGAACACGGGACTTCACGATTGCGAACCCTTCGTACATACATATTTACATGCATGCACATATACGTGTGTATTTGTGTATTTGTGCGCGAGCAGTAGAAGGCATGTGCCACAAAGTGTGTTGTACGCATAAGTTTTCCATTTGTGTAAGAATAAAAGCAGGTAGATAATGAAGAGAATGTTTGGATGAGAGCCGGCTGCCAGAAAGAAAGAAGGCATTATTATAAAAAAAAATTAAAAAAATAGGAGAGGGAGCGTGAGGGA
>NC_068996.1:4610529-4616708 GCF_001194135.2 Octopus bimaculoides | reverse complement strand
AGAGAGAGAGAGAGAGAGAGAGAGAGAGAGAGAGAGAGAGAGAGAGAGAGAAGGTGAGAGAAAGACGCACACTCAGAGAAGTAAACAATTCTGCATTTTACCCGTGCATTCAATTTGTTTTGTTTCCGCACTTACATTTCCGCTCGGTTTCATTATTTCATTTACTTCCTGTTGGTTTCACGCTATCATTTTCAAATGTATCGCCTGCAATAAGCAAATATTTATCTTCTTACTTATCGTTCTATGCTTCTCCCTATTGTCTCTTCTGCCAATCCTCCTTTTTTTTCTTTGTTTTTTTCTTGCTATCTTCTGTCCTATTATTTAATTTTGTTCGGTGTATTACTTTGTAGTTGTAAGTGATACTGAGTAGAAAGAAATTCTGTAGAAGCCTATATGATGGAGTTATCTGTAATCCAAAAGGTCAACTCTTGTTATATGTCGTGTTACATTGACTCATTGCCTGAGGATAACATTAAAGTCACTATCTTCTGTGGAATATTCAGACACTTATATTTTAATACAATAAATAAGTCATTTGATCGAACTCATCTTTGAAAACGACGGAAATCCATTATATCTGACTTTTATACCCCTGTGTACTTGTGTATGTGACTGTATGGGATGTTCCTACTTCGTTCCTTCTTTATTCGGTTGGGCCTTATTTATAAACTTCCTAAATGATAACTAGTAAAGTCGACCTCGGACAAGATTGATCTGAGAGCGTAGGTAGGTTGAATGTTACTTAAACTGACACCAAACTGACTTTATTTAAGCCGAATACCAACCACGTTGACCTTACCAGTTTTGTAGAGCGAGCCTGCAAACGGCAGTGCCAGTTCCAATGAACTAAGATATAAAATCAAATCAAAATACTGTTGCAGTAAGATTATATTTATCAAGAAAACAAAAGAAAGGCAGGGATCTTCTGCATTTGGAAAACAGTTAATCAATATTTACTGTAGGATTACAAAAGTATATCTTGTAAGAATAAAGGGAAATTTAAATAAATAACTACTAAAGCAAGAACAAAACAAAGACGAAACAATATTTTTCCATCATCGGAGAAACCAACAGATACCTATCAGACGCTGAGATAAAGTATTACGTAAAGAAAACGGCAGAAAACAACATAAATATTCAAAGACTAATTTTGTAAAAGAAAATGAGGCTACAAAATATATTAATTTCTAGAGGAAAATTCCTTAACCATTTTCGAGATATTTGTGCATAACAAGTAAAATACAAAATACTAGCACCGACAGAAATTAAGTCTGAGAGAGACAGATTTTTGATAGCAGCACAAGACCAAAACCTTCCCACCAGAAACTACACGAAACATATAATGAAGCAGTATACAAAATAACAACAGAGTATGTTGAGGTTATGAAGAAACAATCAGTTACATTGTTTCTGGTAGTTCAGTCTTAGCAAAAACAGTGTATGAAAGAGACATGAAAGAGTTGGGAGTAAACGACTAGACGTGAGAAGAAATTTTCATACACTGGAGACTGTGTAAAATGTAAAGGCTTAGAAACAGAGATAACTAGAATGTACAATCTGAAAAGAGAAACAACGTCAACCCCACTCCCATTATAATATGTCCCTTGCGAATGATAAAAAGAGATCCAAACAAAATTATTGACAACACTACGGGGCGTACAAACGGAACAACATAATTATACCACACACGCACACACAAACGCAGGAGACAAGAGACAAACACACTAGCAGTCTGATGTGTCTCAGCAATAAATCACAGAGAAATTAAGAGGAATGTAAAGCACAAACATACAGCAATCATAGGTTCCACATATGACCAACAAGAAGGAACAACAACAACAAGTACAAATAATACATTAGAAGTAGTGTGGGTTATGCCAGCCATGCCTGGATACCAAATTTCTGGAAAACAAACTACAGTAAGATACGATGTGTATAAAACATCAATCTATGCGTTATCAAACAAGTCTACACGGATCACACCTACAGATAACTTAAATAGCAAAACAGAATACAATAAAAAACCACCTCAACATTCAAGATATAACGCATGTTATATGTCACAGGAAGCTCTAACGCTAACTATACCAATTTAAGTAATCGGTCTACTGACCTGATCTTCTTGGTTTTGGACTCTACGACTCTCTGCTTTGATTCGTCTTAACTCGCCAAAGATGAATAAAATAGGCAAAGATTTAAAATAGGAAAAATGTGTCATCATGTTTGTTTTTCTTGTGGACAACGTATGGAAGTATACATGAATAAGAATGATTTTTTTCTATTTCTTCAGACAAATATAAACTGGCTTTTGGAATATTATTAAGGCTGCGAGCTGGTAGGATCGTTAGCACGACGGGCAAAATGCTTAGCGACAATTTAGTCTGTCTTTAAGTTCAGAATTCAAATTTCGCCGAGGTCGATAAAGTGAATATCAATTTAGTCCTTTCCAAAGAAAGGTTGGTCAGTCTAGTATTAAATTTTGGTGGATAATAGAATAGATAAATATGTTTATGTAAATATATGTGCCTGTATGCATGTATATATGTATATACACACACGCACGCACACATACACACGCACACATACACACGCACACATACACACGCACACATACACACGCACACATACACACGCACATACTCACCGCACTTATACACAAATATACAAACACACACGTGCGCATATATGTAGATTAATTTACTGGTAAAATTCAGATTTGGGGCTGCTTTCAAATACAATCAACCACTTTTATAATAAATTGATATTGATTTAGCAACGCTATACCCTTTAGAATATTTGTTTACAAGATGACCAGCTAACTCATTGTTTCTTCTCCGATATAGGACGATACAGTATAGCGACCTAGACAGCATAATTGTCTTGTCTTCACAGCACACCATCTTATTTCACTCGATGGGTTCAAAGTAATACTAAGAGTGCTTTAGTTCACTCGACGACAATTTCTACTTCTTATTCATTCATTTGGTAATGTGAAACCGTTCTGTAATCTACGAACCAGTGCCACTTTACCATAAACAAGATTAAACCTACCTCCACCTTCTGTTTCTCTGTCTGTGTGACTCTCTCTCTCCGTCTATTTCTATCTATCTCTCTGTCTCTGTCTCTCACGCTCTGTTTTTTTAAAATTTTTTCTAGCATATTTAGGTAGCTTCAAAAACTCACACAAGATATGAAAGCATGAACTTTGGGCGGGGGTGATAATTTTCTTTTGGCAATTTTTTAAAAGATCACAGACACTTTGCAGTAAAAATAAACAATTTACTTCCAAAAGGAAATTCAGTAACGGAATGTTCTTTTAGATGAGTACCAATATTAGTAAAATGTTATCATCTACAAATATATCAGGAGTATTTACCTCATATTTTCAAATCGTGTGATTAAACACACCATTTTGAATTGTTTCCATACTATTTATAACGAAGCGTCATGTTTATGTGCATATACAAGAGCGAGGACTGAACTTATGAATCATTTTTAAACTCTGAGTCTCATCATTCTTATCCAGTTTGTCAGAGAACAGTAAGGTCACGCAAAGGTCCCATCGCAAAGGTCATGGACTCTGCTTTAAACCTCTTTCTTTAACTGAACTCTGTATAAAAACAGTTAACATTACTTTTGTGGAAATGTAGAAATAAGTGTAGATACGAAGGAATGTAACTGAATGAGATTAGTTCTAGGTGTTTTGATTTAGTTAAAGCAGTTAAAAGGTCAATATCAGATTAGAAATGTTAAAGTCGCAAGTTCTTTGATTCAACACAATGTGTTTATGAAGTTTTCCGCCCTACATTTACTTTTTCTATCTTCAGTAACAAGATTTCCCTATGACGCTTGACAGTAGATATCAACTTCGAAATATATAAACCAACAAATGAGTTTCTTCGTGGTAGAAATAATAGATCTAGCCCCCATAAATTAACATTCTCCCGTCGTAAATATGGAAGGTATAAATTGCACGATGTAGTCCAAGACACACTCTAGCAAAAAGATAAAAAAATACATAAAAAAACAAAGACATAATAATTATGACTGAAACACGTTGAGTCATAATTATTATGATCATAGCTCTCGATCAGCGGTGAGCTGGCGATATCAGCACCAGTAACAACAACAGCAATAACAACTACCACCACCACCACCACCACCACCACCACCACTATATCATCATCATCATCATCATCATCATCATCATCATCATCATCATCATCATCATCATCGCCATCATCATCTTCTTCTTCTTCTTCTTCTTCTTCTTCTTCTTCTTCTTCTTCTTCTTCTACTACTACTACTACTACTACTACTACTACTACTACTACTACTTCTACTACTACTGCAACAATAGCATAAAAAAATGGTATCAACAGCAACAAGTTCAGAATATAAATATAGAAGTCAGGTTTCACTAGAATTCCTAGTTGTTTAAAGTTGAAATGCCGCAAGAAGGGCAAAAATGTAGGACAACGATGGTTGATGTAGTTCTTAAATAGAGAAAACGATTGACGTAGCTGGAACGCCATTATTCATAGGTCAATCATTACAACTGATCGGTTGCCAGACAAGAGCAACGACAAAAAAAAAACAAAAAAACAAGCGGACGAACGTTTCTGTACTGACCAGAGCAGACGAGAGCGATAATAAGGAAATGTGGTGACAAAGGAATCAATGATTATATTATGGACTTCATTAGCTTACAGCTGTTTCCGCTACAAGATCCAGTGGGTTCCACATTGAGTGCCTGAATAACATCTTATAACTTCATCGAATATGAAGTGTAACTTATACAGGGAAAGGTGTTACATCATGCAAAAAAAAAAAGTAGCGTAGTCGCCAGGTGATTCTACCGATCCAAATTCGGTCGGACCACTAGAGTCATATGACAGTATGTAAGGCGGCGAGCTGGCAGAAACGTTAGCACGCCGGGCGAAATGCTTAGCGGTATTTCGTCTGCTACTGCGTTCTGAGTTCAAATTCCGCCGAGGTCGACTTTGTCTTTCATCCTTTCGGGGTCGATAAATTAAGTACCAGTTACGCACTGGGGTCGATAAAATCGACTTAATCCGTTTGTCTGTCTTTGTTTGTCCCCTCTGTGTGTAGCCCCTTGTGGGCAGTAAAGAAATAAGTATGTAATTATTCTTGAGAAGTTCAAAATGTTTAATTCTTAACTATATTCACCTGATAAATGCTTTTGCATGATGTAACACTTTTGCTCATCAATAAAAAAAGCAGATGGATTGTGGTTCACTATCCATCAGTTACTATTTGTTTATGCATGTGTGTACACATACACACACACAGACATATATATTGGCTGTTATAGAAGTGTAGTATACACACACACACACACACACACACACACACACACACACACACACACACACACATATGCGTGTGTGTATACAGAAACAATTAGCCCTTCATTCTTCCTGAGTGGGGGTTAATTGGGTTTCCTCTCATCATTCCCTGTCTTAATATCACCATAACACCACCGACCTCCCTCTAATACAGCTCCCTCTAATACAACTAGCTCTCCATATTTAATCATTCCACCTATGAACTTCTCTACATTAAGATCTGCAACGTAAGATCTTCTCTACCCTGATGACGGATGCTCATCTTATCCAATGTTCAGTACATCCATTACGGCCACATATTGTGATGAACAATATATACCAACATTATTATGGATCTCCGAACCTCCAGAAACCGCTGTTGCACTTATAAAGCCTTTCTATCATAGCTTTAAGTTTCTCTATCGTTTGTACTCTGTGTAAATTGAACTTATTAATATAAATATCTATATATTTAGACTTAAAAATTCATCATCAGAAGTTTTCCAGCTTTTGCTTTCCATTGTTTTGCATGTATATATATATATACATATTTTGCATTTCATACACAAGCTAATATATTTGATATATTTAAAGTATCTAATTTGTTTATGCGCATAATTACCTCTATACCCTCTCATATTGAACCCTCTTACAGCCATTATTTACCTTGTGGGATGATTCCCTGTAAACACATCGGGGTCTAAGTTTGAATCTCTTGAGCACAACTAAGTGTCTTCTATACTGAAAATCTCTGGATTTAATCGGTGGATTATATATATATATGTATATATATATGTATATATATATATATATATATATATATATATATAT
>NC_068996.1:4607056-4610255 GCF_001194135.2 Octopus bimaculoides | reverse complement strand
TATATATATAGGCGCGGGAGTGGCTGTGTGGTAAGTAGCTTGCTTACCAACCACATGGTCCCGGGTTCAGTCCCACTGCGTGGCACCTTGGGCAAGTTGTCTATAGCAAGTGTCTATAGCCCCAGGCCGACCAAAGCCTTGTGAGTGGATTTGGTAGACGGAAACTATATATATATATATGCATGTATATGTCTGTGTGTCTATGCCTGTCCCCCCTCCCAGCATCGCTTGACAATCAATGCTGGTGTGTTTACGTCCCCGTAACTTAGCGGTTCGGCAACAGACACCGATAGAATAAGTACTAGGCTTACAAAGAATAAGTCCTGGAGTCTATTTGCTCACATAATGTGGCTGTCCTGGAATGGACGATTGTTACTGTTGTTTAGCCGCAAGGAAAATCGTTTCCAGCTGGCTATACGACACAATATCCGTGACCTTATATTTTTTAACAGGGAGTCCAGCCCCTACATCCAGCACAAACCAACATCCGTGGACCGGTTTCTGGGTTATTACTCTTAATATATATATTTATACATATATATGTATATATGCTTGTAGCAAGAAGTTTTCTTCATGGAAAAATACAGTGAATGATTTTCTTACGGATTCAAATATTTCTAATGCATACTGAAACTAGAAACAAGTTTATATTTATATATGCATGCGTAGACATTCACACACATACATTCTTGAGTAAATGTACATTCATATTTGAAGGCTAATATATGTGTGCCTATACGCGCGTGCACTTCCTTGTATGTCTGTGTGTATGTATGTATGTATGAATGTATGTATGTATGTATGTATGTATGTATGTATGTATGTATGTATGTATGTATGTATGTCTCTTCTATTGTTTAGTTATTATAAATCGTCCACTGAGGAGGAAGCCGATTTCCAGCAAATATATAGTTAACAAAGAACAAATTCACATTTAGAACTTGAGAAAAGTCTTGCATGTTTTTACTGTTCCACTTACAGTTTGCACTTGTCATGTACGAATTAGTCGGTCAGTTTCCCTTTCTGAAAATCCTAGTTTATCCAGATTCTCCTTTAAGCATTTACTAACAAAACCTAATGCTCCTATTATCATTGGTATGAATATGAATTCATAGTCTGGATATAGAAGCTGGAGGTTTCAAAGCAGTTGTCCATAGATATCCTCTTTTTTTCTTTGATTTTCAAAGAGATACTTATATCTGCAGGGCAGTTGACCTCTATCACGGTACATACCTTTGCCCCTCTGTCCCAAACAACAATATCGAATCTGTTATGTTTACATTTCACAGATGTTTGGATGGGAATATTCCACGAGTATTCCTTGATTTGGTGTTGATGAATGTATTCCATAACAGAGGGATTCTCTAAGTTTATTTCAGGGTAGTTTTTTTTTTTCGGATGTCTTTGTAAATTGTTTTAGCAACAACATCGTGCTGCATTGGGAGGTAGTACCGCGGTGACATTTTAGGACAACTGCTAATCACATGCGTGATGTGTTCCACAAATACATGACATACCCTACACACGTGGTTGCACCTTGGGATTATAAGAGCATCACTGTCTCTCTTGTTCACCAGGTACTTTATGGCAATCTCCTGTTCTTGTATTGCAAACGCATAGTCTTCAAAGTATGTATGTATGTATGTATGTATGTATGTATGTATGTATGTATGTATGTATGTATGTATAAAGTACTATTATATTTTGTATGTGACGGTTTCTTTCGTGGAGCTTTTAAGATCTTTTGAATCACTATTTTCCAGAAGCTCAAATTCTGATCTGTGCTCAAAAAGATGCATGATGGTTTCCTGTGATAATTTTAGGAGAGTTGTGTGCGCGCGCGCGCGCGCGCGTGTGTGTGTGTGGTTTACGTCGCATTCACCATCAAGTAAATTGACTTAGTCAGACGAAGGTAAGAATATATGTCCATTGCAGGATTGATCTTCCATTTCTTCTTATCGTGGCGGGTGTTTAAACGGTCAGTCGTATTCATTATATGAACTATATAATTAAGTCGAAGAATTTCGATTATAACAATAGGGAAAGGTGTATATATTGGTGTTCATGATGATAAAAATGTCGAAATCTTAGACAATGATGAATAAAACTAAAAGAGATAGAGAGAGAGAGAGAGAGATAGAGAGAGATGGGGGAAGAGGGGAAGGGAGAGCAAAAGAGAGAGAGAAGGGGAAGGAGGGGAAGAGAGAGAGAGAGAAACGGAGAGAGAGAGAGAAACGGAGAGAGAAAAAGAGAGGAAGAGAGAGTGAGAGTGAGAGAAAGAGAGAGAGGGAAAGAGAGAGAGAGAGAAACGGAGAGAGAGAAGGGGAAGAGGAGAAGAGAGAGAGAGAGAGAGAGAGAGAGAGAGAGAGAGAGAGAGAGAGAGAGAGAGAGAGAGAGAGAGAGAGAGAGAGAGAAAGAGAGAAATACAATAGTGATAATTAGATTGTTGTTTATCATTTCTGATGTAATTTCTTGACAGAAATCTTAAATTCCTCTACCTTTCAACTTGTAGTGTTTACATTGTTATTCTCGATTTAACAAACTTTTCCATTAGGATCCTTGGGAGACACAAGTCATGCGTAAATTAACTTCAGCTCTATAGTTCTTTGGAGTAGATTATAAAAATCACGATATTTGTTTTAGAATCTCAGATCAAAAGTAAGTATTTTACCAAAAGGCTTATCTGATACTCTAAGATATGCAATATAAATTTGAATAATATACAGGAATCAGAGAATTTAATAAGATTTTCTGAGATAAACATTATTAATCTAAATTGGATAATCTTGGACGAATCAATATTGTAAAGGCAAACGACTGACCCATAAGCACAGTAAAGAACATATTGAGAGGCGTTGAATAATAAAACAAATTCCATTGTTTATAGAATCACGTGACGAAGAAAGGCTATTAAGAAGTGATTACCTAATGCAGTATGGGAGCTGAATTGTGGATCTAATGGTTCTTTGTAGGGAATAGTTTAGCTCAGTGGTTCCCAACCTTTTTCACAAGGGTTCCCAACCCTTTTATTCGAACGGGTTGTCCCACGGATCCCTTTTAATATGCTAATCCTTATCTATCTATCTCTCTATCTCTCTATCTATCTATCTGTCTGTCTGTCTGTCTGTCTGTCTGTCTATCCATCTATCCATCAATATATATATATATATATATATATATATATATATATATATATATA
>NC_068996.1:4601958-4606683 GCF_001194135.2 Octopus bimaculoides | reverse complement strand
GTGTGTGTGTGTGTGTGTGTGTGTGTGTGTGAAATTGTGAATTTAGTTCAGGGACCCCCAGTACTACCTCTGCGAACCCTAGCCCTAACTCTGAAAAATTACCCAAAATTCTTGCTCAAATGATTAGCATCGGCTTAAAAAGTAACATTTCGTCTACCATGAACACAATATTGTTTTATATTTCTCGAAGCATGTACCAGGGTTTTATTAATTCTCATCTCATGCCCCATACAAAAACATAACTATTTAATTCTTGGCAAACATACATGCATAATTTGCTACTGGTAATCAGTAATACACCTTCTGGTTAATAACAATTGTTATCAATGTAATGTTTATGTATAAATAAACGGTTTCATCGAAATCTTGACATGGACTTGGTTTTAATATGGGTAACACAATGCATCGAAAATCACCTCTACAAGTTAGTCAGCTCCCATTTAACTAGCTTACACAATACAAATGTAGTCACTTGATAAAAATATTCCCCAAAGATAGGGATTCCAATGGAATTTTTAACCAAACACCCAAGTTTTAATTAGTTACTGAACCAAGGCACAATGGAAGTTTTAGCTCCTAGTAATAACAAAAACAAAAAAAGACGCTGATCAAGGTTGTGAAGGGTTAGGATTGGGGTTAGGATTATAATATTATATTATCAAAAATTAAATATTATGGAAATAAAATAATGAATTAATATAGAAGAATGTTCTTTTTCGCTGGTTTCGCGGATTTCCATGACTCTGTTGCCATCCAATTCCATTATTATGAATTTAAATTGGAAGCTTGAGTCATAGTGAATCTGTCATTCGCTGATTACACAACTATGGATGCCACCCCATGGATGCTTTGCAGTTACTCTCTTGATACCGATTAGTCATCCTAACCGCTGATTTCCTAGGATTCTTCCCTTCAGCATCAATGTAAGAAGTACCATTGGATCACTTGAGTTCTTCGACTACCTCTTCACAATCCACCACTGTATCCCTGTATCCGTGAGGTATTTTCAAAATACCTGCATACCCATATAAAGGGGAATACTCGACAGTTACATAGTATTATAGGGTAACATTTAAGTTGAAGACGGTGGCCTCGCTTACTCGTTGATTACAGAATATTTGTAGAATGTGTCACTGGAAAGACTATTAAAAGAAAGTGAACCACCTAGACACTATCTCTTTACAAAATATATATTCTCCCCCCCCCCTCACACACAGGATGAGTTGAGTGTATTACTGCAAACTCAACGACACAATCAGTCACTTATAACAAACCTACGGAATATCTTCTGCTAGACATCATTACCAAATTTACATAAAATAAATGCTACTGCCTTAAAAAAAAAACGAGACACACTGGATAACTGGATAATGTGTATTTTTATCTTCAAGAGAAAGACAGTGGCCATGAGTCTTTACAGAATCTTTGACACCGGTTACGGGAGGAGGAAAGTAGTCTTAGACTGGAAACTGAATCCGAATGTTTATTACAGAGGTCTCTGTCAAATGCATCCATAATGTTAGCAGGTGGTTTTAAACTGAGCGGTAACACTAATTATAAAGGAATTATAAAGAACCTAATCATAAGTCTACTCAACATGGGCTTCATCAGCATCAACAACAACTCAGTCGCTAACTGTCTGCTTTTCTATATTTACAATAGTGATCTGTACTTTCACTCCATTATTTATAAGGCTTCAAATTGGAGAACGATCACTGGTAACTTTCTGGATCAGCGTTGACTATTTGAAATGGAATATTGTTAGGAAAACACAATTTTTTTCGCGTTACCTTGGGTTATTTCTTACAAAACACCCTATTATCATCCTGATACGGACAAGTTTTTCACACCGCAAACTGAAGAGACGAGTAAACGCATTTTAATTTTTGAAAGTAGCTGCAAATATTTATTAAGTTTCGTCTTATAACCTTTATTGACAATACAAATAATAGGTTTCTTATTCATAGCCAGAAAATACTAGAATCCAGTTTAATTGATAATCCTCTGCCTAGGGTTTCTGTCTTTAGGGCTAACCATGTATCTGCACTTTTAGTGGAAGACTGGCTCTGGCTGATGCACATGCATGCAAGTTTCTCATTTCCACACCATCAGTGCTAACCATGAGAAGGATCACCGCCTTAGGACCGATACACACTTGGCACTAGTGCCGTGTTCGAACACGAAGATGCACAAGATATATTGAAAATGATCCCGTCCAACACCATTCTAATTCCACCAATTCACTTTCCTGGACTGGTATTCCTTTAATCCACCTCTTGAGGATTTAAGGCAATTTTGATTTCAAAGGAATTTGAACTCAGAATGCAAAGGTCGGCAAAAACTCTGCGAAGCATTCTGGTCAATGTTCGAATGACTCTGTTAGTTAGCCGTGTTTAAAGAAATCTGTATAAATTTCGCATAAGACAACAATGGAGTGTTCTTTCTGTGCAAGCAGGTTAATGAAATACTCCTGGTAACTTTGGACAAGCTTTGTACTTGTCATGGAAAGTTCCAGGGTTCCCATTACTTTCCTTCAGATATTTTTTCAAGACATCTTGATCCAGACAAGGACGTCATCCTGCCTGGGCACTCAGAACATAGAGAACCAGAACAAATGTTTAATTCAAATTTTGGCACAAGGCCAGCAATTTCGTGGGTGGGTGGGGGGATAAGTCGACTACATCGACCTCAGTGCTCAGCTGGTACTTATTTTATTGAACCAAAAAGGATGAAAGGCACAATAGAGATCGGCAGAATTTGAACTCGGATTTCAAAGACGGATGACATGCCGTTAAGGATTTCGCCCGGCGTGCTAACAACTCTGCCAGGGCTTGAACAGATGCTGCAAATCATTTTCCCAACGTTCTTGCATTCCTACAATCCACAACAATGAACTGGTAGAACTCTAAAGGATAGCAAGCGAAGTTGACCACGGCTCGACAGGAGCTCAGACAGCAAAGAAGCAGAACAACCAAGTACTGCATGACACAGTGTTGGACCTTCTAACATTTCTGCCAATATGGCCGCTTTATAAAGTTAGATAAAGATAGCCATCATGATGTTTTGACAAAAGACACAGTACAACAGATTATGGATTAATTGATTCTTCAACAAGTTTCTTGTTACATTACCTGCGTGACCACGTTATACACACGTGCACACACAAACACACACACACGGAAGCACATGCGTGCACGCACATATGCACACTCCTTCTCCCTCTCTCTCCCTCTTGCTCTCAATTATCCCCTTTTCTCACACTTTCTCTGTATTTGTCTCCCTGTTGATGTAACTGTATGATGTATTCACGGTAATTAAGGATATTAAGACGAAGAAGTAATCAGTAAACAGACTTCGTTATCGATTTATCTTTTTTGTTTATTTTATTTATTGTATATCACAATTAATGAACAATAGCGTCGTTGATTTTTCCATCGGGATCAATCACTGGTTTACTTTATTTGACAACGAAAATGACAAAGAAGCGTCTGTATTTTAGGACAGAGCAAATATTGCAACAAAGTAGCACGAAGTGTATATGTACATACATTCATACATATATACATACATGCATGCATACCTACATACATACATGCATACATACATACATTAATACATGCATACATTCATGCATACATCCATCCATCCATCCATACATACATACATGCACACATACACACATATATACACGAAAGCACATACACGCACGTACACACATTTACAGATATATGTTTCTCAACTTTTTTAAGATCTAATTTTGATTTGATTTTTTTAAAAATTTTAATTTCACACGCACACACACGCACACGTACCCATGTCTCCTACCATGTAAAAGAATGCCTTCCCCTACACCGATACACATACACACACGCATACGCAAACATACATACACACACATACCCGTGCAAATGCACTCAAACACACTCACACACGTCACCTCGCCTCTCCCCACTAAATCTAACTACATATATTATATATGTATATATGTATATTTGTATATGTATATATATATATATATATATATATATATATATATATATATATACATATAAATATATATGGACACACACACACATAAATGTGGTGCAATTTTTACAAATAGACTAATTTTCAGAACGCTTCATGGTAGGTTAAAATATCTCTTATTTGATATCAATGCACATCCATACTCTCCGCCGGTGTATTTTCTGGATTTTCAGAACGGCACTAAGTCACCCTAGTTTTAGCTAGGGTCCTTCTCGAATGTCTTTCACTTAGCGAGGAACTTCATGCGTGCTCTGTTTGATTCTCTGAGCCCCTATGTTTGTTATATTCATATATAAATGGGAAAAGGTAAAGACCCCTTTCGGTCATGAATAGCAATGGGATTGCCCCTACAAATTTTCCCTCAGAGGCACAAACCTGGGCAAGGTTCTCTACAGACGACCAGTCGCCCATTCATAGCAGACTCCCCTCTCCACGTCACTGATGTCATTCAAGGAAAAGGCAACGGGGCCGACACAGTTTGGCACCATTGATGTTACAACATATTTCTACAGCTGAGTGAACTGGAGCAACGTGAAATAAAGTGTCTTGCTCAAGAACACAACACAGCCTAGTCCGAAAATCGAATTCACTACCTCATGATTGCGAACCCAACACTGTAACAACTGAGCGATACGCTTTCATATATATATATATATATATTTGTGTGTGTGTGTGTGTGTGTGTGTGTGTGTGTGTATA
>NC_068996.1:4601165-4601887 GCF_001194135.2 Octopus bimaculoides | reverse complement strand
CACACACACACACACACACACACGATGGGTTTCTTTCAGCTTCTTATTTCTTTTACTGCCCACAAGGGGCTACACACAGAGGGGACAAACAAGGACAGACAAAGGGATTAAGTCGATTATATCGACCCCTGTGCGTAACTAGTACTTATTTAATCGACCTCGAAAGAATGAAAAGCAAGGTCCACCTCGGTGGAATTTGAACAAAGAACGTAGCGGCAAACGAAATACCGCTAAGTATTTCGCCTGGCGTGCTAACGTTTCTGCCAGCTCGCCGGTTTCTTTCGGTTTCTGTCTACCAAATCCACTCACAAAGCTTTGGTCAGGCTGGGCTACGGTAAAAGACACTCGTGCAGTGGGACTGAACTCGGAACCTTGTTGTCTGGAAGTAAACTTATCATCGCACAACTTCACCGGAAGATATATATATATATATATATATAAGGTTATGAAGGGTATTGGATTCAACCAAACCCAAAGACACAGGTAATACCAAGTAAGTTCTGTATACCGGCTAGTTTTGCCCCTTTCGTTGTATAAACATGAGTGGGGATTATAACATAGGTCGTGTATTAGCTTTAGTATGTATAAAGAGAGAATAGGATAAAGAGAACAATGGAAAAGTTTGCAGTATATTTTATGGAAAAAGTCTTACAGCTGTTTCAGGGAAAATCCAATGTATCCCTTCATCGGAGACAGTAATAGTAGAGGAATCGATTATTATA
>NC_068996.1:4593705-4596287 GCF_001194135.2 Octopus bimaculoides | reverse complement strand
AGATAGACAACAAATAGGTATATAAGGGTAATGAGAAAATGATTTTAGGTAAGTTTAAAAGCGAAGTGAAACAGTGTTTATGCGAAAGAGAGAGAGAAAAGAGGCGAGAAAGTGTGTGTGTGTGTGTGTGTGTGTGTGTGTGTAAGATAGAGAGGGAGAGAGAGAGAGAGAGAGAGAGAGAGAGAGAGAAAAGTGAACGGTGATCGAGGGAGAGGATAGGAGTTAAGAGACGGCGGTTACAAGGGAATTGGGAGAAGAAAAAAAATAAAAATAAAAAAGGAAATATATGCTATTTTGTAGACATTTTAAATAGATTTTGTCACTCATGTTGTTGACGTTGCTGTTAATGTTGTTTAAATCCAAGTCTGCCCTGGTTGAGTATACCGTATGAGTAGCCATTGTTTCATAGTTATTTATTTTGGTGTTTATTTATTTAATCCAGATATTGTTTATCTTGGATTACACCTTTACTAATGTGTCTTCTTGAAGACTGTGTAGTCGTATTTCCGAGGAACAATTGACTGACTTTCTGGCAAGTAAAGATTCGAGGATATTTTGGTATCTTTTACCATTTAATTGCTTCAGTCTGCGGCCATGCTGGGGTGTCGTCCTGAAGAATTTCTTGTCGAATGAATCGACCGCATTACTTATTCTTAACTTTAAGCCTGGTAGTTATTGCTGAACCAGTTGCTCACTGGGACGTAAACGCTCCAACGCCGGTTATCAAGGTGTAGTGGGGGGGGGGAACAAATAAAGACACGCAGACACACACACGCATATATATATGTGTGTGTGTGTTGTGTGTATATATATATACATATAAATATATATGTATTCTTTTACTTGTTTCAGTTATTTGATTGTGGCCATGCTGGAGCACCGCGTTTAGAGGTTTTAATCGAAGAAATTGACCCCATGACTTACTTCTTAAAGCCCAGTACTTATTCTATCAACCTCGTTTGCTGAACCGTTAAGTTACGGGGACGTAAACACACCAGCACCAACTGTCAAGAAGTGATGGGGGGGGGATCAAACACACACGCACACACACGTATATTGGTGCTGGTCCAGCGTGTGGTTAAGTAGCTCCCAATGCAACCATGTTGTTTTGTATTCAGTCCCATTGCGCAGTGCTTTCGGCAAGTGTCTTCTGCTGTAGCCCAGGTTCAACAGGTAGATATAAATAGAAACTGTGTCGAAGCCTGTCATACACATGTGTGAGCGTGTGCCTATGTGTATGTTTTCCTCATCGCATGACACCCGGTGTTAGCTTGTTTACGTCCCCGTAACTTAATGGTTCCTGGAAAGAAATCTATAGTATAAGTATCAGAGTTTCTTTTTTAAAAAGTACCGTACTCGATTTGTTTAATTAATCCTTCAAGGTGGTCCTCCAGCATGGCCGCAGTGCAATGACTGCAACGAATATACGATAGAAGATATGAGAAAGGATTCCAAGAAGTCATTATCCATCCTGTCCTTTTCTAAGACGGTGGTGGAATAGTGATTTGAGGGGGATTTTACTGTTATTTCTAGAACATATAGAGCGACAATGTAGACCAGTCATGGAGTGACTGCGGACGGCGGGACTTTCTGAATGGCACAGCTAACGATAAATTACTTTGCATTTTTTTGTCTAGTACAGTCCGATTCGTAATGAGACTGACGAAAAATTTGACCCAGTCATGCCTGATGCCGAGATTCCTTCATTGGAGAGAGAAAAAGAGAGTGTGTGAAAGAGAGAGTGAGTGGGGAGAGAGAGAGAGAGAGAGAGAGAGAGAGAGAGAGAGAGAGAGGGAAGAGGCGGCGGAGGAGGAGGAGGAGAAACAGAAGAGACAAAGAGGAAAAAGAAACGAGAGGAATTATTAGTTGTTGCTTTTCCAAGAGTCAGACTTCATACAGCCAAGCAAACCTATGTTCAAATAAATCCAACCAGGACACTCTCGTTTTAATTTCTTAGATCACACCATTCCACCGTCCTTATGTAGTTTGTTTCCTTTTTTTTTTTCTGTTTTTTTTTTTTTTTTTTGTCTTTCATGCACCATAAATTGTAATTTGTGGGGAAGATATGACTGTTATTTTTAGCAGATTGGTCGAGCAACCACATAGAGTCTGCTGCCTCTTTGTTGCTTCAAAACGAAAGTGGGGGCGGGGTGGCTGTGGTTAAATCGTTTGTTTAATTAATGCTGGTTGTTGGTTTAAGTTTTGTGAAGTTTATTAGTTCAAAGTTGGTTGACCAAAAAATTATTTCCTCTTTTTAAAAACCACTCAATTAAGAGATTCTTGTTTCCAGTGCAAGAAAAGTAGACATCTGCACACTTGCTGGCAATTGTTTGGACGAATAATCGATTAATCGATCACTTACCAATGATTTTTCTCTCTTTCTTTTCTTTCGCTTCTCTCTCTTTCTCTCTCTTTTTTCTTTCTCACCCACTCTCGTTTCTCATTCTTTGTGTAATCTCAGGTATACTAATGGTTTACTTCATCATCATTACACTAAATATTTTATGATGATGATGATGATAATGATGATGATGATGATGATGATGATGATGATGATGATGATGATGATGATGATGAGTGAT
>NC_068996.1:4590878-4593695 GCF_001194135.2 Octopus bimaculoides | reverse complement strand
ATGATGATGATGATGATGAGTGATGATGATGATGATGATGATGATGATGATGATGATGATGATAATAATAATAATAATGATGATGATGGTGGTGATGATGTAACCGCAATGTAAGTAGGAATAATCCACGAATTATTTTATCGCCC
Organism: Octopus bimaculoides; assembly: GCF_001194135.2. Classification (NCBI taxonomy): domain Eukaryota; kingdom Metazoa; phylum Mollusca; class Cephalopoda; order Octopoda; family Octopodidae; genus Octopus; species Octopus bimaculoides. The sequence goes on along the minus strand of NC_068996.1, from coordinate 4,593,549 downwards.
TCCCTCCGCCTCCTCCTTTCCTTACTCTTCCCAACAAACTTTTTTTTTTCCAGTAAATACTTTATTCTCACCTCCTCCTCCACACTTTCCAAATAACGGGGATAAAAAGTTTTACATTTTTTTTCTTTTGCTGTTTATTTTTCTCTTCGTGGTTGTTTTCTTTTTGTTTTTGGCTGTTTTTCTTATTGTTTTTTTTTTTGTGGCTGGCAGTGTTGTCTGATGCCTTGTTTTATAACAGCTGAAAGTTCTACCTACAAATGACGAATGAAATCTGAAGAACGATAGCGACGTGGGGAGGAGAAGGAGGGGAGAGGAAAGAGGAAGAAGAAGAAGAAGAAGAGGGGAGGAGGAGGAAGGAGAGAGGAGAAAGAAGTGGATGAAGAGAAAGTGGAGGAGAAAGAGGAAGAAGAAGTAGTAGAGGACAATGACGAGGAGAAAGAGGAGGAGGAAAGGGAAGAGGAGGAAAGGAAAGACGAGGAGGAAAGGGAAGAAGTGGAGGAAAGGGAAGAGGAGGAAGGAGAAGAGGAGGAAATGGAAGAGGAGGAAAGGGAAGAGGAGGAAAGGGAAGAGGAGGAAGGAAGGGTAGAGCGGAGGAGAAAGAGGGGCAAGGGGGAGAGGATGAAGTGGATGAGGAGGGTGAGGAAAAGGGAAGAGGAGGATGAGGAAGAGAACGAGGAAGAGAACGAGGAAGGGAAAGAGGGGGAGGAAAGGGAAGAGGAGGAGGAAGAGGGAAGAGGAGGATGAGGAAGAGAACGAGGAAGAGAACGAGGAAGGGAAAGAGGGGGAGGAAAGGGAAGAGGAGGAGGAGGAAGAGGAGGAGGAGGAAGTGGAGGATGAGGAAGAGGAGGAAGGGGATGATGAGGATGGGGAAGAGGAGGATGAAGAAGGGGAGAAGGAGGAGGATGAGGAGGGTGAGCAAGGGGAGGAAGGGGATGATGAGGATGGGGAAGAGGAGGAGGAGGAAGGGGAGGAGGATGAGGATGAGGATGAGGAGGGTGAGGAAGAGGAGGATGAGGAAGGGGAAGAGGAGGGTGAGGAAGGGGAGGAGGAGGAGGATGAGGAGGAGGATGAGGAGGGTGAGGAGGAGGAAGAGGAGTGTGAGGAGGAGGAGGAGGAGGAAGAAGAGAAGGAGGAGAGGAGGAGGAAGAGAGGAGGAGGAAGAGAGGAGGAGGAAGAGAGGAGGAAGAGAGGAGGAGGAAGAGAGGAGGAGGAAGAGAAATTGAAAGGATGAGGAAGGGGAATAGAAAGGAGGAGGAAGATGAGGATTAATCCAACCACGAGGCGAGGATATAACTGAAGCAAAATGATATTATTATACTTCATGTTTAAGGCAGAGAATTAATCTTGGACGATCGTACTGCAAAAGATAAATGATCAAAGTCAGTCAAACCATGACTAGGGATTATAATTCTGTCGTTTATCCAAAGGGCGGGAATATCTACCATTACTTTATCTAATGTGCTCTCTATTATTGTCGCTGTTTATTATTATTATTATTATTATTATTATTATTATTATTATTATTATTATTATTATTGAGTTAGAGAGCAGTGCATGCCATCAAAGTGACACTGGGGTAAAATATACGAAGCCCATTATACCCATCATGACTACCCTACCCGTCTGATAAGGGTACATCAGGCACATGCATCACAACCATATAAATGCGACATGGTGATCTCATATCAAGATAAACAGCGCATGACCTTGCAGGTGGGGCCCAGTTAGAATTTTCTTCAGGTCGAGTAGCCTATCCCGATCAAAAGGTCCTTGAATAAGGTTTCTTTTAAGCTAGCAAAATCGTTAAAGATTTGGAAGTAATACCATCCGATATTTCTTCTTACTCTTGTCATTCTTAGTTCAAACCTCGCGAATGCCAACGTTGCTATTTGTCCTTTTGGTGTTAATAAGACAAACTACCATCTGGGATGGCAAGTATTGTCTAATACCCTTCCCCTTCAAAATTGCTTCATTATTGTTGTTGTTGCCTATTTTTAGTTCCTTCGCGGCATTGCTCCAAGTTTTGATGTCCTAACTTCAAGAACCATCTAGGTTAACTCTGCTTTACATCTTAGCGAGTTCGGTTAAATTAAAGTACCGATCGACTTCAAGATATAAAGAATTATTATGGGACGGTTTCGCATGCTCTCAGCGGCTGCTGTGTTTTTGTAAATTGTGAATTCTTTGAATTCCAAAAAACGGGGCGTATCCCCGTCACAAGAACTGCTTCTATTTTCCGGAATTTTCTGAAAGACTTTTTTGAATAACTTTGAATGACTTTCTTTGACAATTTAAGCCTAAAACTCTGTGTGATCGTTTACGAACAATTGTGTGTTTGCTGTCTGTGGTGGGTGCGTTCGCTTCACCACAGCAGTGAAGTTTTTTCTGGCGTTTTGCCAGAAACCATTGGAGTACTTTCTTGGAGTACCTTTGTGAAGAGCCCTAGAATTAAGTGTCTGTGACTTTCTTTCAATTTTTCTTTTTGGACTATCCATCTTTTCTATTCTGTTTCTCTTTTTCATTTTTTCTTCTGCCTTTATTTTGAGAACTGTTTTGTCTTCTAGAACTGTTGTTTATTTCATTTTTTGAACGGACATGGCGTCCCAGAAGAAGGACACGGTCTTGCAGTGGGAGGTTGTCCCACCCAAGCAGTGGATTGCTGAAACAGAGA
>NC_068996.1:4586775-4588619 GCF_001194135.2 Octopus bimaculoides | reverse complement strand
GCGTGTGTGCGTATAAATGTAACAGTGTGCGTGTTTGTCCCCACCATCGCTTGTCAACCGATGTTGATGTTTCTACGTCCCCGTAACTTAGCGGTCATTATAAAAGTTTTGTTTGTGGTCTTTTAAAATAAACCGTGGTTGCTTAGGATCTAATGGTCCTGTCTTCATCTGTAACCCATACATTTCCATTATTTCTTTAGCCTCAAGGTTAGCTTCCCTGAATGTATTCTTACCAGTAATCCTATAGTTTGTTTGAATTTCTTTTTTAAGCAGTTCCAGATAGTAGCTCCAAGTAAGTTTACAGAAGTTTTCCCGTTTTATCTGATTGAACAAGGATGTAATCCATGTTATTAATTTCCTTGGAGATGTTGTGAAGATATCTAAGATGTTTGTTCCCGAGGGATGAACGGTGAAATTTTGCATTCTTCACGATGGACCCCAGGTCATCCTCAAATTGTTTCAACCTAGGATTGGGTGGAGGACCACAAACAAAACTTACGGCTTATCTGTCCCTCCAACTCAGACATCGGTATACTTAGTAAAAACATCCTAGATAAATATATCCCTACATTAGTCAATAAATTAAAACTTAGTTTATGGTCTAATTCTTTTCAAGTCGTTGATTGGTTTACTTTTATTGCTAATAAGGTTAACACTAAACTTATCCAGTTCGATATCTCTAGCTTTTATTCCTCCATCAACCCAATAGTGCTTAATAAAGCACCTTGGCTTACTACTCACAACAAAGCTGGTCTCACCAGAGAAGAGATTAAAGTTGTGTTGGCAGCCAGAAAATCTATCATAAGTTTGATGGTGCTGTACGCCTTGCAGGTAAGAGAGTAGCAGCAATTCCCGATGATGCTACTGCTAGAGCTACTTTTCTTTGTAGATACAAGAAGGCTAGTTACAAAATTTTTACCAGTGCCTCCAGTTACATCCAAGAAGAAAATCCCTTCATTGTTGTTGTTGATGTCATCAAGAACCTTCTCATACACTTGTTGTTAGTCTTGGTTCAACAGGGGCTCATTGTTTTGAACACATTGCCGCAGTTCTTCCATGTTGTATCCTGTTTCTCTCAAAATTTCTCTGTTGGTTTGTCCAGTTTCTATGTTTGCCTTTGACAGACCAAAATTGATGAGATCTCTTTGAGCCAAATTCATCACTTTGTCTTCAATTTCCCTGGGAGTTAAATTTGCAATCTAAGGATTCAATTCCAATCCTGGATGAGCAAATCTTATTTCATGAAGAATATCCTCATTGAGAGCCTCCTTATATTTTTCCCAAAGAGTAAAAGAGTTGGAAATTTTGCAGGTGGCAATCGTTACTGCAAACAGATCTCTGACTTGTTTTGGAGAATCTATTGCAATTTCTTCCTCCAGAGTCATATCCCAATGATGATCATATTCCTCACAAAAATTCACGTAAAAAGATCGCCGAAAACAGTGGCTGGATTTCGCAATTAATTTCGATTATTCCCAAAATTTATTTTCAAATTATAAAAATTGTTATCGTACAAAAACATTCGTCGCAAAACAATTACGTAAGAAAAATCACCGAAAACAATTTTAGTAATGAAAACTTGAGAATCCAAAATTTCAGGATTACGGAATGTTTTTAATTTACTCTCGGAGTCGGCCTGATTCCAAAATGGTATGATATGTTGGGCTACGGCCTCTAGCAGCAAAGTTGAAAAAGTGTGACATACTGACATTCGCATTTATAATTATTATTATTATTATTATTATTGTTGTTATTGTTGTTGTTGTTGTTGTTATTATTATTATTATTATTATCATTATATATGTCTGAATATATATGTATATACATATTTATATATATACACA
>NC_068996.1:4585759-4586503 GCF_001194135.2 Octopus bimaculoides | reverse complement strand
TTGATGGACATTCTTTTATTCTTTTATTCTTCTTTTTTTTGGGTTTCAGTCATGCTGCGGCACCACCTTTAGTCGAGCAAATCAACCCCAGGACTTATTCTTTCGAAGCCTAGTACTTACTCTATCGGTGTCTTATGCTGAACCACTAAGTGACGGGGACGTAAACACACCAACATCGGTTGTCAAGTGATGGTGGAGATCAAACACACACACACACACATACACACACACGCACACACACACACACACACACACGCACAGACACACATATAGGACGAGCTTCTTTCAGTTTCCGACTAACAAGTCCACTCACAAGCCTTTGGTCGGCTTGAGGCTACAGCAGAAGTCATTTGCCTAAGTGTGCCACGCAGTGGCACCTTCGGCAAGTGTCTATATATATATGTATATATGCATATATGGGTACAAGACGTCACCAACAGCAAGCTACATGAAATATGAAAACAAATGAGTTCAATACGCTAGCAACGAGAGAAACAAATGGAAGAGAGGACAAGTAACATAAAGAACGACCCTTCATCAGTTGTGGGCTGTCCATCGACTCTTCATTTCGGGCATTGAACGACAATATGACTCTTCGAACACAGATGCTCCCATAAGAACCCAAATAAAATTTTGGATTTATGGTGGGTCTACGTTGGGAACGAAAACAGGACAGTGGAGACATTCAAGGAAACCTATATACATATATATATATATATATATATATATATATATATATATATA
>NC_068996.1:4583585-4583984 GCF_001194135.2 Octopus bimaculoides | reverse complement strand
ATTATATATCCATATACACGTATATTCACATACATACGATGTACACATTCATGTGAGTGTTTGTTTGCAATTTACATATACACTTATCAATTATATAGAGGTCATGTTACAGCAGTAGTAGTGTCATAGAACTACCAAATTAACTCAAGTGCTAGTGTAGCCAGCTTCCTAAGTAATATCACATGCTAGCTACTTAAAAGACTTAGAATAGTCTATGTTGGTTGGCCAGGTTTATTTATTTATTTTCTACAGGAGAGTGGGTGAATGCTCTTTTCTTCATCATGTGTATATGTATGTATGTATATGTATATATATGTATATATATATATGTACGTGTGTGTGTGTGTGTGTTCTTGTGTAACTATTTGTAAGAATTGTATGTATATGTGCCTGTATGTA
>NC_068996.1:4579107-4583575 GCF_001194135.2 Octopus bimaculoides | reverse complement strand
TATATATATATATATATATATATATATATATATATATATATATATATATGTATGTAGAAACTTTAGCATTGCTTGATGTCAAGTGGTATGTAAAAGATATTTTACTTTGCTTCACTTTTCATTCACAGATCGAGGCTGTAGTTTTCCAAGGATTGTCAGTCGAGACATATATATGACATATATACACACGCCCTAACTCACACACATATCTATCTGTCTATCTACCTATCTACCTATCTACCTATCTATCTATCTATCTATCTATCTATCTATCTATCTATCTATCTATCTATCTATCTATCTCTATCTCTCTATCCATTTATCTATCTATTTCCCTCTCTCTATGTATATGCATACACACACATACATACATTCAAATATATATATATATATTTATAAACATATATATATATATATATATACATACATACATACATATATATATATATATATATATATATATATATATATATATATATATATCCATATACATGCATGTATATACTTATACTCATGAACATATACACACATACATACGTACATACATATATGCATACACACTCACATAATCTCATATGCGCATGCACAAACAAGTATACGGATTCATGTCAACATACGTCCAAATATATGTAGGTGGGTGTGTATTTTCTTTCTGTAGTTTCAGCTCAGAGCTGCGGCCATCCTGATGCACCACCGTTTTGCTACACTGTTATTACTGAGAGCCTCCTCCAATATGTGGCACTTGGTAAAGAATGGAGTTTGATGTAGCTACCCTCTTGCCGTGAGGTAGGTTCATCTGGGACTTTCGACAGGAAGAGGTCCAGCTTTGATTTAAAAACCCTTACATCTACTTTGTGCAGGTTCCTCAGGCTCTTTGGGAATGTATTAAAAAGCTGTTGACCCCTGAAACCCAGGCTGTTGCAGTAACTGGTCCTGAAGCGCGATGGCGTTGCTGGGATCTTTGGCACTATGCAGTGTCGTCCCGTTCTGGCATTGGTGTAGCTTTCAATGCCAAGATTTGGCACAATTTCTTCCAGGATCTTCCAGATGTATATTACTGCATACCCCTCCCACCTTCTCTCCAGGGAATAGAGTCTTAGCTGTGTCAAGCCTTTCCCAGTAGCTGAGCAGTTGCAAAGAGACGACTTTCTTTGTGAATCTTCTCTGGATTGCTTCAAGGTCCGCTGTTAATTTCAGACTGGTGGGTGACCGTAGCTATAAGTAGTAATCCAGGCGGCTGAGGACGAATGTCCTCCAGAGGACCGTCATAGTCTCCTTATCTCTGGTTTTGAATGTTCTCAGAATCCATCCAACCCGTCGTCTGCACTTTGTCACCATCCTGGTAATATGCATTTGGAAAGAGGTATCATCACTCTTGTCGATACCCAGGTCCCTCACTGATTTAGGCTCTGGGATTGAAATTCCCTGCGGACCAGTGTACTCTGTAAGTTTCATATTCAGTTTTGAACGTTGGTAGTGCAGGGCTTGGAATTTTTCAGCATTAAACTGCATATTATTATCCTCAGCCCATTTGTAAATTGAGTCCAACTCCTGCTGCAGATGTGCAACATCACTGAGGTTCTGTAAATACAAACATCTTTTCCCTTTTATTCTTTTACCTGATTCTCTCATTAGACTCTGGCCATGCTGGGGCACTACCTTGAAGAATTTTAGTCGAACGCATCGACACCTATACTTATTTTCCCTTTTAAAGCTTGGGAATTGCTGTGTCGGTCTCTTTTGCTGAACGGCTGAGTTACAAGAGCGTAAACTAACCAATAGATGTTGTAAAGTGGTGGTGGGAGACAAACACAGGCTCACACACACACACACACACACACACACAATGGTCTTCTTTCAGTTTCCATCTCCCAAATCCACTCACAGGATCGACGCGAGGCTATAGTACAAGACACTTGCCTACAATGTCCCACAGTAAGAGTGAACTCCGGACCGCTTTGTTGGGAAGCAAACCTTTTGTCACACAGGCACACCTGTGCCTATGTTTTATATAAGCTTCCTGACAACATACCCATGCATAGTCTTTCTTTTAGTATGCTGAATGCTTTCCATTTGTGTCTTCTCTGAGGCAAGAGATCCCAGCTGTTTTGGGTCTGTATAGGAGATCATCAGGAAGAGAGTGTTTCTTGAGGAGTTCACTGCCAAATCGTACAATGTTGCTCACTTCACTTTTTAGGACTGCGTTAATATTTCTAATTTTGCTGCTGTTGTTTAGCAGGTGCTGCCTGAGTGATACCATACGACATTCGAAGGTCATTTGCACTGATCTCAGGCCTCTACCACCTTCATTTCTTCTTAGGAAGAGCCTGTCAACATCACTGTCTCTCTGGAAGTTCCCAATTGTTGTCAGGATTTTGCGGCTCTTGACATCTATGGAGTGGATTTCCTCTACAGACCAATCAAGTATCCCAGGTGTTGGGATCAGCATTGGCACTGCAAATGCATTGTGGGATATTGTTTTGTTGTAAGAGGAGACTTCCGACAGCCATAGTGTCCTAAGTCTGGTGTAATATTCTCAGGTCACTATCTTTATTCTTAGTGCCTTCATATGATACATTTTGGTCTATGCCTAGGTACTTGTAACATTATTTGTGTGGATTGGGGGAGACAGAGAGACCGTTGATGCACAGGTTTTGGGCTTGGGGGACTGACTTTCCTTGTTCTATAACCAAATATGAACAATTCTTTTGGCGAAATTCCATGCCAATATCAGCTGAAAATGTTATTAATTCCTGTTGTTTTTTTGGCATCGTTAACATCTTTAGCATAAATCTTCATGTCGTCTACAAAGAAATTATGAGTTACATCGATATTTCTGGCAGTTGAAGATTCTAGCATGTAACCATTTGTTTTCTGTAGTAGGAACGATAACGGATTCTGTGCCAAAATGAAAAGAAATACAGATAAACTATCTCCCTGGAATATTCCCTTTGAAATGCCTCTACTATCAGAAACAATTATTCTGTTCTCAGCTGTAAGGATAAGAATAATCGCCCATGTCTTTGTGAGTCTCTCTATAGCAACAGTTAAGGTAGTCGGTACCTTTGCCAGATGTAGGCACTTCAAAAGCCATGAATGAGGGATAAAGTTGAATGCCTTCTTATAGTCAAGCTATACTCAAGGTTTCTGCGTGGTTTTCTTATTTCAGACAGTACAGCTTTGTTTATTAAAAGTTGTTCGGTACATCCCCCACACTTCCTTCTTTCCACCAACCTGTTCATCGGTCACAATGTTGTTCGACTCACAATGGAAGAATTTGGTGGAGGCAACTTGTGTACAACTGGTACATAATGTTTATGGAAGCAATGGGCCTGTAGTTTCCTGCCATTTTGGTGATTACAATTTTGGCAACAAGATTTATCTTTGCTGTAGCAAAGCAATTTGGTATATCAGTCTGACCTTCCATAGTCCTTTTAGGCATACATATCAATTGGTTCCTATAAAATGTCAGCTTCTCCTATCAATATCCAAGTATGTATTACGTATGTATGTATGTATGTATGTATGTACGTATGTATAATTTAAACAAAAACAAAACTAAAAAAAACACAAGCGATGGTGGGGCGACAAAGACACACAGTTTCCGTCTACCAAATCCACTCACAACGCTTTGGTCGGCTCGAGGCTATAGTAGAAGACACTTGCCCAAGGTGCCACGCAGTGGGATTGAACCCGGAAACATGTGTTTGGAAAGCAAGCATCTTACCACACAACCATATGCATATATATGAAATGAAGATGAGTTCAGGGAAGTTACTCAAGTTTTCTTCGAATACAAACCAATGGTATGTATATGATCACAAACATAATTAAAGACGTGTTAAATATTTTGCAAATTAAATTCTTAAATTATTGAAAGTCTGCTTCTTTTCAAAGAAGATAAAACAATCACTTGAACCAACTTCAAATGAAGAGGGGAGATAATCATATATATGAAGAAATTTTCAAGACTGATAGTTTAATTGTTTGGAGACAAGGGACTAGCTGTGAATATATGTTTCTACCTCACTAGATGTCGTCAGCACTATTATTGCCGTAACTTATCTATATGCTAACACCAACCAGCAAGTATGAGTGCTCAGCACCGCATTGGTGAATAAAGATAATTATTTCTAGGTTACCAAGGCTACCTATGGTTTCATATAAAGGTACTGGCATACCTCACGTGCCGCCACTGCGTGCAAGTCCCTGCTTAACGATCCCCAGGGTCATCGTTCGAAGCAGTAGCGATTAGTTGGGTACTTATACGAAACGGTTTTTAGTCTTATGAGTATTCGACGTCGTTAATTAGTCCAAAGCGGGTGGATTAATCCGATGTGGTTCAACTACGGACTAAAGCTCTCTCCCAACGACAAGGCTTCACCCGAGGGAGCACTCTGCATCATAGACCTTCCATATATATATATATATATATATATATATATAAATATGTATGTATATATATATA
>NC_068996.1:4574370-4578939 GCF_001194135.2 Octopus bimaculoides | reverse complement strand
TGTATATTTATATTGCAACTGCACCTTCTAGTAGTGTTGCCGTTGGTACCGTGGTTGTTTTTGCTGTTGTTGTTGAAATGTTAACAAAATCAAGTCATATCTAATACGGAAATTAGTGCCTGTAATTTGACACTAATACAACCACCGAACCACTACTAACTAAACACCAACGCGGGGGGGGGGACGACACCATCACCACTACCGTCACTACCACCCACACTACTGCTACTGCTACTGCTGCTACTAATGCTGCTGCTGCTATTTTTCTGCTTCTCCTGCTGATGTTACAATTACTGCTTAATCCTACGTACTGATAATACTAAACACAACCACCACCGCTATTACTACCCCTACTGCTATCACTATCATCAGTACCATCATCACAGTTATCAACTTCACCTCCTCCTCCACTATCAACAACAACAACAACAAATACAACTACCACGACACTATGAACAACGACACCAGCCCTGCTGTAAATATTACCACCTCCTTCACTGTCGCGAAAACCATTGCTAAACCTTCACCACAATCAGCACCCGAATACCTAATCCCACCCCCATTAACCATAACACTAACTGTATGCGCCGCCCCGCTGCCGCCGCCACCACCACCACCACCGTTATTATCGGCGATACCCTCAAAACACAATCGCCACCACCAGCACATTCACCATATCAGACGTGACTAGTCTTTCGTGCTCGTCCCAGCTACAGGAAACAGCAGCCAAATTTACTCCAAATCACAATTCATCGTCTTGAAAAAGAAGACCCGTTTTTGCAATTTGATCCTGAGTATCCCTTGATTGCCAAAAAGATGACACGTTCACGGCTACAACATATTCTATCTTCAGTCTGCTCCATTAAAGCTGAACTGAAGTTAAACAACACGAACGAAGAATTAATCTTAGTCTGGTTGCTCGCCCTGCAAGAAATAAAAGATATATATCCTTAGATAATGTCTCACCATGACAAGAGAAGGAAAGGTATATTGCACAATTCCCGGATGATCACAGCTCGAACACATTTAATCTTTGTATCAGCTCCGTCAGACTGGACCTGGAATTAAGCAACAAGTCACCGAGTCCACCATTACAACTTAACACTCCCAGTACTGACATCACGCCACCAGCACGACCTTTCTACCCGTGACCAACACCAATACCAATACCAACACCAGTATCCACCAAGCAAAACACCAACAGTAATAACAATGCGACGATCAAGGAAGTGTGATATCTTGAAATCGTTGAAATAAAAGCCAAAATTTTCCACAACCATTTCTGCTTCTGCCATCAGCTAGGGATCACATGCAGCTGACAATATTAATGACAAGCATTAACTTTTTAGGGAGTACCTTGACCATAATCTTAAATTCCGTATTAAGCAGAATTAAGGAACGAAAACTATCATTGATATTCTTCGGTCTTGTTCACGTCATTTTTCAGTGGCGGGACGATTCTTCAGCACATTCAATCGAGAATACTTGCAATCTTCTGCCAGCTAGAATAGACAAAGCCAAGATTACAGCAAAGAATTGTGACATATATTTAAAGTGGATAAGACAGGTCATCGAAACATGGTGATTTGTTCCTTTTATAACGACTCACTGTGTTTTCTATTCCTTACTACTGTAATTAGTTTTTGCAGTATTCCACTTGTCTTGGTAGTCCGACAGTCGAGATACTCATTCAAATCTAGAATTTTTGACTCAGCTCCGCTGTCTTCTCAAACATTGGGGCCAGTGATACTCCGAAGTGGGATTTAGTTACTTTGCTTCCACAGGCCTTTTCGATAAGAATCCACCGGACAACTTTTACTACCTGGTGCCTTAAAGTACTCATCAACATCAGCTTTGTATTCGTGCTGAATTCTTCAGCGCGCTCAAATTCCAGTCTATTTTTATCTATCATTGATGTGTTTAACTTATACAGACGTTTCTGCAATTAATCACTTTCTTCATAGAGACCCACCACTGGTTGGAGATTTACTCCATCAATTCTCGCCTAACCAACTCGTGAATCTGGCTCCTGAATTCCCTCCGCGATCAGTTTACAGTGGGTTATTTGCAGCCAACAAGTCGAAACTGTGGACACTGTACGCAATCACTATCCGGTGATCTAAAGAAAGCAAAAATACATTCAAGTCGATTAGGCTTGTGGGAATGAGACGTACAACTTGTACTCATTGTAAAATTATTCCTATCCTTCGGCAACCAATTAAAAGGTAGAGGCAATAATATTTTTGAAAGATAAGTATCTTGGTTGGTCAAAGTCATAACGCAATATCGAATTCCAAATGCGAACACCCGATCTTTCGATACCATGTTAATTTATTTGTTCTCCATCCTCTGAAAAATAATACAAAATATCAAAATTATTTGAGTAGATTTGCAAGAATTTAACACACCCCTCACTCAACTGACATCTCTACATAATCCAACACTATAGTCCTAGAATGTTAACTCAATGGTCGCTAAGCATTTATATGTAACCAGACGTACTCAGAAATAGTAAAACGAAGAATCCAAGCTGTCACAATATTAAATGTAACTAGCAATATTACGACAGTTTGTGCAGACGGCCTTCTAGCATCTTTGAACACGTGACATTTGTTTACACATCAGCTGTACATAAACAACATCCACATATTGTAACAGTCAACAGCTTCAATTACATCGTCGCTATTAATCCAAACACTTATATCTGCTTTTCTCGGAAATTTGAAAATTGTTTGTCTTTTTTTCCTTTCGTTTTTGTGGAGAATGGTTAATACTTCTATTTTCGGCAATCGATGTTAAATAATGAACAAATCAATAGACCCTTGTGGTGTCAAAGAGCAAAGACGGTCTTCATAAAGACGGAACTCAAACCATATATGTATGTAACAAAATATCAGACTCCGTCAATTTTGACGCTTGAGCTCTTTTCTCGCTTAAATAATTATCCGATTTTAACATTGGTCCAATTAACATAGTCGTTAATTGATACTTATTTCGAGATTGCGCAATGAGTTAGAATACTGCCAAGGTCAGTTTTGCTTTCCGTCCTTACGGGATCGATAAATAAAATACCAGTCCAGGACTAGAGTCTGTTATCTCTCCTGGTATAAAACGGACACATTTGCTTTCGAGCAATGGAGGGACTTATTTCATCGACCCGGTAAGAATGAAAAGCAAAGTCGACCTCGGTGGAATTTGAACTCAGAACGTAAAGAGGGACGAAATACTGCTAAGCGTTTTACCCGGTGTGGTAACAATTCTGACGGCTCACCACCTTACACATAGATATAACAACAACAACAACAACAACAACAACAACAACAATAATAATAATAATAATAATAATAATAATAATAATAATAATAATAATAATAATAATAATAAGAAGAAGAAGAAGAAGAAGAAGAAGAAGAAGAAGAAGAAGAAGAAGAAGAATTATTAATAATAATAATAATAATAATAATAATAACAATAAGAAGAAGAAAAATTAATAGTAATAATAATAATTTCTACTGGAAGCACAAGGCCTCAAGTTTGGGGGAAAGAATTAAGTCGATTACATCGACCCCAGTGTTTCACTGGTACTTAATTTATCGACCCCGAGAAGATGAAAGGCAAAGTCGACCTCGGCGAAATTTGAACTCAGAACGTAGCGACGGGCGAAATACCGCTAAGCATTTCGTCCAGCGCGCTGACAATTCTGCCAGTTTACCGCCTTTCACATAGAAATAATAATAATAATAATGGTGGTGGTGATGAAGAAGAAGAAGAAGAAGAAGAAGAAGAAGAAGAAGAAGAAGAAGAAGAAGAAGAAGAAGAAGAAGAAGAAGAAGAAGAAGAAGAAGAAGAAGAAGAAGAAGAAGAAGAAGAAGAAGAAGAAGAAGAAGATCAGCATATAATTGTGCTTTTTCTTCCAGCCCCGGAAGAATTAATGATAAAGTAGACTTTTTTGGTGGAATATCAGTCCAAAACGGAGAAGTACGCAACTAGACATAGCAAAAGAATCTACTTCGGTCATCTACCAATTAAACACCGCCTCCAATAACGCTTCGCAAGAATAATTATTAAAATGAAAATAAGAAAAAAAAAATACCATTATAATGTTGAGAATCACATTTTACATTCTCATTTCAAATCTTTTAGCGACCGATATTACCTTTTCATATTAGTGGTGTAGCGACAAAATAAGTAGTTTTCCTGTATTAGAGGTCGATTCGATCGATCGATACCTATTCATACAAGTTTGTCTGCTTTGTGTCAACGAGGGAAACCAATGTTATAACCGTTGCAGTGAACTGTTATTAGATATGTGCAGAATTGAAGTGGGCGTGGTTATGGAGAAAATAGATAAATAGATAAATAAGAAAATGGGAAGAGCTTGTATTTTTGTACGGAAAACGAAAATTGAAACTGCTTTCTGTCCAAACCTTCAATAAAGCAATAGTAATTTTTTTTCTTCTTTTGCTTATAATTCTACACACTTTGGAGCTGTATGATATATTTCAACATATACTCTTAGAACATTATTACTACTGATCACAAACACACAAACACACACACACACACACA
>NC_068996.1:4564374-4574145 GCF_001194135.2 Octopus bimaculoides | reverse complement strand
CGTGTATATATATATATATATATATATATACAACGTAATAAATTCCTCACTTAATATCTGAAAGAAAGAATCTGATCTCTTAAATACACCATTTTATTGGTTGGTTTAATATCACAGAATATCTTCTTACTGACTACACGTGCTATATATATTGGGTCACTTAGAAACACTCAGAATTAAAAAATAAATAAATACGAGACGTTGCCATTTGTATAAACATATGCAGACTCATACACACAAACACAAGCTGACTAACACACGCAGACGCAGATATACAAACGCACGTGTGTGAGTATATATATATGTATGTATGTATGTATGTATGTATGTATATATACATATACAAATGTATATATATATTTATATGTGTGTATATGTACAAGTATGCATTTATATATATGCATGTGTGTCTGTATATATACGTATATGTATGCCTATATATATATATGCATACGTATATTATATATGTTTTGTGTGTGTGTGTGTGTGTGTGTGTGTGTGTGTGTGTGTATGTGTGTGCGTGTGTGTGTATGCATGAGGGTGTGTGCATTTTTGCGTGTGCTAGTGTGAGCGTTTGCATGTGTTTATGCGCGTGAGTATGGCAAGACAGAGCAATTGACTTTGTAAGATAAATAATGATAGAACTCCAACAAAGTAGTGGCTTGTTATAGTATGAGTGCAGCAACCTACTCCATCTGAAGTGTTTCTAAATATCAGGAGAATATTGCAGTAATAAAACCACGTAGCAATACAAGTTTTGTAGGTAATGATGCTCTATCTCTGTCTCTGTCTGTCTGTCTCTCTCTCTCTCTCAGATTTTTCAGTGTAAGAGACGATGTTCTTACCATTCAAAACAAGACTTGAATGGTAGCCATCTTGTTAAAATATAATGAATTACAAGGTTAAAACAACAATTTCTGTGCATTTAAAAAATATTAAAATCTCTGAATCATCGCAGCTGGAAGACTACAGGCAATAACACCATACCAATTTCGATAGTGTGTGGGTCTGTCTAGCACTAAATCCTTCAAGGAGTTTGGTGGTGACTCTTAATGTTCTATGTTCAAATCTTGCCCATGTCAAATTTAGTTTCCGTTTTTCCTAGGGTACGGTGAAGCGGCCTATGAAATACTGATAAAATCCTAGGCTCTTAAATGTTTTTTTACTACTCACCATTTTATTCTGGCCTATGAATGAGAAGGTGTCAACGAAAGAGCCTTTTGCTGCTGCTGTTTAACCCGAAATAAATTCTGATCGAGAATTTCTATGATTAAAGATATACCAACCGCGGCATCCACTCTTTTTTTCAGACAATATTTCGGAGGCTAAGTTATCTAATGCATTCTTCCTTTATTTAATCAGTAAGCATGTGATTTAAGTTAAATTTGGTTGTTATTTCTTTCATATCGAGCAACCACATACGGATTACCATGTCACTATATTTATTAGAAAAAAAACGACAAGATCTCTTTTAAATTCCATTTCGTCCTTTTGGAAAAGGAGAGACATACTGGATAATATAGTCCATGATATACAAATCTTGGGAGGACTGAATGTCTAAACTGCAACATCTTCGATCTGGAATTAAACAGAAAGAAAAAAATCTCATCCGTTCCATTTCTCTTGATAAACAAAATGTCATATTCCTAAGCAAGAAAAAATTTCTTTCAATATATAAAACTCAAAGCTTCAGTTTAGTGAGTTAAATTCTGACTGCATCAACACTCAAGACTTAATTCTTTATTGCCCACAGGGGGCCAGACACAGAGGGGACGATACAATGAAGTGGGGCCGGGATGAAATAACATAAATATGAAAATCGATTAAAAATTTTGATAATAAAATCGGATGACATACAATACAATTAACAAACAATGTAGTGGGGTTCGGGTTCTGCTTTCGGTACCGCAACACCGGTTCCGCCACTATTACCTTTGGGGAACATTTCTGGACACTCTTAAGCGGAGAGTTCACTCCCACCATTCTCGCTACACTCTTCCATCTTTTCTTGTATACGTCCAGCGACAGGCACTCCTTCTCCACCCTTATCTTCCTTTTCAGGTGAAAGGATAGGAACCTCACCAATCCAAGTTCGTAGGGAAGACCATCTAGACACGGCGACTTATCTCCGTCACAGTCCGTCAGAGCCTTCTCAACCTCCGCAGCTGTAATCAGACCTTCAAGGTACCCCGAGAGGCAAACCGGCGAGAAGTCCGTGAGGTCCCTTCTATACTGACCCCCCACCCGCACGAAAAGCCGTGCGAAATTCTCTTGAAAGACCTTGCACATTTCCTCGGATTCGTTTATCAAGTTCCCTTGATCATTCGCCAAAGACCTTATAGAATTTTTGTTGCTACGTTGAGCCTCTGCCACAAGGCTCCGTCCAGTGGCTTTGATTCCTTCTTGTCCAACTGTTCTTGCTGCTCAGCCCTGATTACGCACCCTTCGTAATTGGTCTCAAGGTGTTGATTCAGAATCAATCTCGCATCCAAGATTCGGGGCGCGGAGCCAGACCTCAGTGCTTCTTCTAAGTCATTAACTAAGGCCCTTTCTGTCATTTCTTAACAATTAATTCTTTACTAAACCTAATGGACTCAAATTTAATGGCTCTTTTGAGGGCATACAACCATTTTTTGTTCAGAACGGTGCCACACAATGTCCACAAAATCAACTCCCTAATCTGACTCCTGTACTCCTCATGAGTCAAAAGAGACTTGTTGAGTTTCCAGTAGCTAGATCCCTGTCTATACGTCCTATCTAAATGAAGCTAACAGGTCACTAATTTGTGATCACTGGAGCTGACATAGTGGAATTGTAGACAGCTAACTAGGTTTTTATTAAATTCCCTAATTAGAATTCTATCTTGATAAGATCTAGACGACCCATTGCCATTCATCCATGTCTACAATGGAGCGGTTGGGTCGTGTAGTCTATACCTATCTGCTAGCTGAAACGGCTGTACAGATTTAAGAAACACTGATCATACCTTCTAACATCAGAGGCAACGCAATCCACGCGTGCATCGCAGATTGCGTTAAAGTCCCCTATCATAACAATAAGATGAGATGAACCAAGAAATTTCTCAATGTTTCGAAAAAAAATCGGTTTTACCTTCCTCTTTCGTAGGGGCGTACACACGTACCAGCCTGAAAGACTTACCGCTGTACATCTCACCCACGACGACCAGCCTGCTCTCCGGATCGATAGACATTATTTTTACCTCAACGCCCAAGTTTTACCAGAATAACATAACAACACCTCCCCACCCACTCCAGGTGGGCATAGAGAAATAATTTTCTTGTAGCCATTTAAGAGGGGCGATAAATCCCTCTGACTGCTTAACCTAGACTCTGTAGCCACTATAACATCCAAACGATGCAACCTGAGGTCATGTAGGAAACGGGCTTGTTTCCAAGTCGACCTCAGGCCGCGTACATTTATGCATCCAATATTAAGAGTGTCCATAGAAAGAAATTTACATGCTCAGCCTCTCCTGTTCTTCCTCTGAGGATTGCGGCCCCCATAAATTTGTGAAGAAAAATCCTTCCTCAAGGGCCTCATATTCTTTTTTAAAGAATATATAATTGGTTCTTGTTATTGCGAATATAAGAATGTCTTTGGGTATCCTTTTCTCAAATTTTTGAGTGATGTCGAGTGTATCCTCTGTATCTCTTAGTTTCTGCAGTAATTTATGATTTCTTTTGGCCAGTGCCGTGTAGTTTGTCTGCGCGGGATGGGTGGGACTTGGACTGGGCATTTGTTTCTGGTTCTGTTTGAATGTTTTCTCTTTTTTATATATATATTTGCTGTTGGACTATTGGGGAGGGACAGGTTTTTTCCTTTTCCCACTCACTTCTTGTTCGATGTCCTTCTCGCTCTCTGTTTCGGACTCTGGTATTTCGCTCTCCTCCTCCTTTTTCTGTTTCTTTTTCTGTTTTCTGTTTCTTTTTCTGTTTTCTGTTTCTTTTTCTGTTTTCTGTTTCTTTTTCTGTTTTCTGTTTCTTTTTCAAGTGGAGTTTACTTTTCGGGGGGAGGTTTGTACTCCGATCTTAAGTGGCCTTTTTAGTCACATATGAAGCATCGGGGCTCCCTCCCCTCGACCATCACATGTATCTTCACTTCCTCCACCCGAATTACATCAATAATACTTTCTAAATTTTCAGGGGCTGCTTGAATCAATAGTTCAAGGGTTTTCCCCTGCCAATGTTGCGATTCGGTAGCTTGTGCCTGGAGGATTGTAATTTTATCCTCCAGACCTGTAGTGATTGTCGCCACAAGCCAAGCAGGGTCCACCTCAGGTGGTATGTCTCCCACTCAGATCTTGGAAGTACGTCTTCCGAGATACGTGGGTAGGAGCACGACTTCTGCCGTTTTTAACGGACTGGTGGACGACTGCTTGGCTCTCTCTTCTCTGATCGAAAGCGTACTTCAATTGTCGTGAGTCTTTGTCCTCGTATTACAAACTCTATATCTTCCCATACGAGTCACAAGCAGCGCTCCTTTTCCTCTTTGGCTGCTATGTCTAGTTTTTTAAATTTTACAAAAGTTTTGTAGATTTATTGTACTACGTTGCGCCTTGTGGGCGATTTCACTGGGAGGGGCTACTTAAACTTCGTCCCACTTCCATTGTATCATTCCTTTGAATTTCGCTAAGTCTTTCTTTCCATATGAAATATTCCTTTTTTTAATACCTGTAACTTGTGCAAAAAATTTTACATTGAATAAGTTCTGCCACAGGTACGAACCTGATTTCCATAGATAAAACTGTTTTGCTTGTACTTGGTCCGTAACTTCTAACGGTGCTTGAACTTTTAGTGGTTGTGGCTTCCTGCCGATTTTTAATTAGTGATTTATGCATTATTTTTTGTTTGTACAAATAATTAATTTTTTTTCCACAGTGGATTTCCCCCACAAGGCGGAAAACAACGCAACACAAATCTGCCCTTAGCAAAAAAAATTTTTTTTCAAACAAAACAAAGTAAACAATTTAACAACAGTTCAACAAGCACAAAACACAATAGTAAGTTTAAGAAACGCAATAGCAATAGGGGAAAAAAAAACCTGTTCTGACGTGTCAGCACTCAAGACTAACCCCTTGAATCATACAGTGTGTGAGTCAATTACTTCCATCTCCGTGCTTAACTAGTACTTATTTTGTCGACTTCGAAAGGCTGAAACGCACAGTCGACCTCAGTGGCATTTGAACTCAGAACACAAAAACGGGCGAAATAGCACTAAGCATTTTGCCCAGCGTGCTAACGATTCTGTGAGCTCCTCGCCTTCTCATTCTTAAAATTAATTATTAATTTACAAAGAAGCTGTATTTGAAATCCTTACAAAAGTTTTAAAATGTACTGGACGTATATTCGTAGTTCTTGAATGTTGTGCTTCGTTTGGCACTACAATTCGTCCTTGAAAATGTATGATGTAAGTAACACATCATTCTCTGCGCATTTTCTTTCTTCCTCTCAACCAAAATAGTTACAAAATTTTAGTGGTGTATACTATCATCATCTGGAAGTTCGACAATTCCTTCTCTTGGGACAACCAAAGGCTTGTGTCATTTTAGCTTTACACGAATTCATGTGCGTATAATCGAAAGTCAAGACAAGTATATGCATTGCAATTTGTACTCTATTACCATCACCAATAAATTCAAGAATGTCTTCTCTTGGGACAACAAAAAGAAGGCACGTATGAATAATCATCACACCAACATATGTATGTGCTCATATTCGAAACGCAAGGTGTATATATAACTTACTAATGTAACCGAGTTGTTTCATACTTGGTATTTCCTTGACATATGTTCTAAAGATTGATTCTAACCGTGACAATTTCTAACTTTATGTCACAAATATATAACAAATGATACAGTTGAATGACTTGAACTTTATTTAGAATTATTATATATTTCCTTGATCCTGGTGATATAAGATTGAACGTCAGCATCAGCATAATTTGAACTTGGAACATAAAGAAAGGCAACTCTACCGTGACAGATCATTAATGTAGCAGATGCGTACGTCATCAGCTGCCATAAATGTGAACGGATACTTTTCATTCACCGGTTCCCAGTGAATTTATCTCCTTAAACTAAAGCCATGACATTGAAAGTATTTTGTTGTCTCTAAGAAAATATTTCTTTGCTGCAATTAATTCAAGTATGAACACTCGCATAAACATTTATTGATCCGACATGTACGCCAGATAAATTATAGGTCGTAGCAGGAGTTACAAATTGCTGTTGTTGATGCAGTGGAAACCATCTTAGGTAAATATTTCAACGTCTGGAATATGAAGTTCTCTGCACTAACACAGAGAATTTTTTTTCTTCAAAATCCGGCCGTGTGGAAACGATTGGGCTTCCTGGTATAGCGTTAGAAACACAGATGTTATTACAGGGAAATGGTGTAATTCTGATCGGAATAACGTACGTTAGACCTTCTCCTATTTCAACCTTTAGTGAAATGTCTGATGAAATCAACTGACTTTTGCTCTCTTTGTTTACATTTTCTTCATCGTTCTATATTGACGACTGAAACATCGCTATGAACTGTCACGTTTCACAGAACTCTGTGTAGGAGATATTTTCCCTCAACATTAAACACACGAAGAAGGAAAAACAAAAATATTTTCATTTTTTTTCCACTGAAAGACTTTGCGACATTCGAACATCTAACTTATTACCTGAAGTAGAAGAAAGGTTTGTCTATATATATTAGTCTTCAATTTTGGCACAAGGCAAGCAGGTTTGGGTGTGGGGAACTAAGTCGATCATATTGATCCAGTGTTCAACTGGTACTTATTTTATTGGCTCCAAGAGATGAAAAGTACAGTCGACCTAAGCGGAATTTGAACTCAGATCGTCAAGACTGACGAAATACCGCTAAGTATTTCGCTCGGTGTGCTAACGATTCTACCAGTTCGCTGCCTTTTTTGTCTACAAATATTAAGAAATATTTTTCTTTCTTTTCTTTTCTTTTTATAATGGCCATTTGTAATATTTACTTGCGTTCCACGAAAGTTACTTTGAAAGTGGCACGGAAGGTGCTTGTCTTAATGTTAGTAGTAGTAATCTCAACAGAGCTTCCATATGTAGTCGTAGAAAATGTTAAAGGAATCCCTGGTTGATATCTGTCAAAATATGTCTCCATTTCTCGAAGTAAGATTCATGGAGCTGTGACCTATCTCTTTTATTAAAAAGCCATAGATGTAAGGGAGCAGACAGATTTGATGAAACACAGATTTTCCTCATTAGTTAGTGTTACAATATGTGAGTCCCAAAAGCCACTAGAACCATGGCTAGCAGAATTAGTGTTTACCCTGTTTATATATGTATATATATGAGAAATGTATTATGTTTACCTTAGTTCTGAAGGTGATGATTTTATTTTCTGGAAGTAAACTCTGAAAATAATTTTATTAAACCTGTCCTACAGTTATCTACAACGTAGAAGTTCATATCACTGGATGTAATTAGCTCATCGATTCAACCAGTACCTGTCAATATTTAGATCAGCGGTTCTCAATCTATATGGCCCCCGTGGGTCCATATGATATTTCTGCGGATCCACGCGACAAGAATGTAAATTGGGGATTCACAATAATATTTCAAGGGTCCCTGAAAATTTTTTTTTTATTAATGTGTGTATTGGTATGTATTGCAAGAAACGGATAGATTTGTTTCTCTAACATTTTACGAAGTTCAACATTTAGATTCCTTCTAGTTTTCCATTGGTGGCATTAAATAGCTCATCACTTTATTCTTTTTCATTCAGCAACGAAAATGTTTTTTTTAGTAAACATTACAAAATTCTATCAGTCAAAATAACGATAGTCTAACTAAAGTTAAACTACAGGTTTTGGGAGGTGTTTGCGATAGACGATTAAAATTCTACAATATCGATCTGGGGAAACTAAAAAATATTTTTCTCTATATAATTGATCTACTCAATTACCCTCGTGACATTATTCTATAGAGATAAACCTGTGGATTCTTCATTTTTTATATTATTTCTAGGAAGTACTTATTTCCTTTTACCCACTTCGATTTTTGATAGGTTAATAAGTTCATATTTATGCAGTTCTATATTTAAGAGATGAGGAATTATGTACATTATTTACATTTGACGGATACTTGTTTGTTGCCCACGGGCATATGACATAGTGGTTAAGAGTGCGGGCTACTAACCGTTTAAAATTTATCAAGTACGACTTCTTATTTGAGAGGAGTTTGGAATATACGTAATCGTCAATTTCGTATTTACGTGCGTGTTCTCGCTCGCGCGTGTGTTTGCATGTGAGTTTCTGTTATATCATATTTTCTAATTTTCTATTTGTACAGTAATCCCTCGATTATCACAGGTATTACATTCCCCTCACATCACCGCGCGATAGGTGAAAATCCGCGAAGTAGAAACAGTACTGTACTGTGTATTTTTTTATTTATTATTTTTATAGTTTGCATATATTTATTTTATTATAAATGCAAAACAACACCAGGGAGGAATCGACGTAAGCTTAAATATATATATATATATACATGTATATGTCTTTGTGTTCTTCACTACCGCACGACAACCGGTGTTGGTGTGTTTACGCTCCTGTAACTTAGCGTTCCGACAAAAGTGACAATTAGAATAAGTACCAGGTTTAACAAAGAATAAATACTGGGTTCGATTCATTCCACTATAAATTCTTGAAAGTGGAGCCTCAGCAGGGCCGCAGTCTACTAACGGAAACTAGTAAAAGATAAAAAAAATATATACACTACCTACAGACACACACACACATATACATACCTGGAACTACATATATATATATATATATATATATCAACTGTATACAGGCTATATGCACAAACATATGATATGTTTAATCATAAGGTGGATGCCAAGGTAACTAAACAAATTGTTCACTTCCTACTGAGGGTTTTGTAAGTATTCCTCTAGTTCATCATGCAAGCGTGTACAGCATGACATCTGTGTATACTTATGTACAGATGCGTATATTAATACGCAAAACGTCCGCTCCTGACTGTTGTACTGTATCTGGATTCCCTTGATGTTCAGTCTGATAATAGTCGCTACACTTCACTCCAAACAATTGTTTGGTGCTCTTGTCTTTTTGTGGCAACCTGGGCAATGAAGGGTTTGGAGGACTAAATTGTTTGTGTGAAATTCTGTTTCTAATTGGGAAAAACGTTTACGGATGCTTGTTTGGAAAATACCAATAAATATGGTTTGCGGCACATGCAATGTCAGGAAAAGCACGTGCGATTCGGATCAAGAAGATCTACTCAAATTTGACAATCCCACATGTGTACATGAACTTCCACAATGACAGACGAAGATCATATTTCGAAAGTAGATGCTGTGCTTTGTAAAAAAAGATGAACAGTTAGAATGATATACAAATATAAATAGAAGACAGGCGGGTGGGTATATGTAAATATGTAAATATATCTCTTTTACTCTTTTACTTGTTTCAGTCATTTGACTGCGGCCATGCTGGAGCACCGCCTTTAGTCGAGCAAATCGACCCCAGGACTTATTTTTTGTAAGCCTAGTACTTATTCTTTCGGTCCCTTTTGCCGAACAGCTAAGTTACAGGGACGTAAACACACCAGCATCGTTTGTCAAGCAATGCTAGGGGGACAAACACAAGACACACAAACACACACACACATATATACGACGGGCTTCTTTCAGTTTCCGTCTACCAAATCCACTCACAAGGCTTTGGTCGGCCCGAGGCTATAGTAGAAGA
>NC_068996.1:4560750-4564081 GCF_001194135.2 Octopus bimaculoides | reverse complement strand
AGAGAGAGAGAGAGAGAGAGAGAAAGAAAGACAGATAAATGGGTGGGTAGATAGAGTGATAGACAGATGTTGAAGTTTTTATTTTGTTTGCTAAATTGAAATTCTGTATAGTAGAAGCAAAATCAGCGACTGAAAGTTCGCTTAAATTCAATAGTTTGTCAGCTAATCAGCAGTTGTGTACTCAATACATGGCATTAAGTATATTGTTTATTTAAACTGGATTCTTTTCCACGCGACTTGAAGATAACGTCTTTGCAACCACCAGGCGAGAATATTATTTTGCTATTTACTTGACCTGTTAAAAATACCCGCTCTTAGTTACATTTTGTCATCCAAAAAAGTTAAGACGCATTTAATTTTATATAACATAATCTTAGGTATGCAATCTAGAAAAAAAAAAGCTGGGGGTACTCTGATCTTAAGATTGCCCTACCAAAGCAAACACAACTGCCAAATGATAAAAACATCAACAGCAGCTCAAAAGGAATCACTTTTATTCATTCCATTACTGTTGTTGGATTTGGTCTTAACTGGTCTTCCAGTCTAATATCGCCACCAGATAGGAGTCTTTAGTAAAGTCCTCTGATGTAACTTCCTCTCTTTTCACTAGTCGTTGAGTCTCTGAGAAAAAGGATCATGCGTACTGCCCTTCACTCTTTGACTAATTAAAAGGTTGCTATATTTATGGTTCTCCTAGAAATACATAAAAATACCATTATCTCTCCTTATTAAAACATTAATGATGTTTAATGTTCTGTTCTTGGTAGTATCCTCAGATGTGATTCAAATAAATTCTTACATTGGTGTAAGGTTACAATGTTATAAATGTGTGATATCATCTATTAAATCGACTTCCAGCTTATTAGCAACCATGTTATATCGATACTAGATAAATGAAAGTCGACCATACTGGAATTTGAACTCAGAACGTCAAGGGCACGGCTTAACCTAAATTCTTTTTAAAAAAAACTTTGTTCCACACACATTCACCTATTATCTTAAATCTCCAATGGTTTCTGATATCGGCACAAGGCCAGCAATTTTAGAGGGGCGGAGATAAGTCGATTAATGCTAATTATAATGATCTGATTTCGTGTAGGTTTAACTTCTATGGTGCCATATCAGATGATATAAGATAATTGCTTCTTGTTTTTTTCTCTTCAGAAATTTTTTAGAATCAAATTCTCTCCTACCAAACACATCTGATATCAAATGAACAACCACGTTGCTGTGTTAGCACATATTTAGTTGATTCGGCACACGGGGAATTAATTTCATCATAATATTGCCTCTTTGGATATCATATTCTCTAACAGTCTTCCGCTAAATCTTTTGATAATTCATTCTTAGCCAAAAGCCGGCTGCGGGTTGCATCCTTCTTTCTCGTGCAACCGGATAATAAATAGCTGATAGCTGATAGAAATAACAAACAGAATAGACTGGCCTTCATATAAATATATGCTCCACCCAAAACAGCAAAACACGCACGCACACACACACACACACACACACACACACACACACACACACACACACACACACACACACACACACACACACACACACACACATTAACAGTTACATTATGCAATACTGAGAGGCTCTGGCATCATATATTAACATCTTGTTGGCATTTGCTAACCAGAAACCTCACCAATGTGTTAAGTACCAGCATCTCAGTACAAAGTTTACTCATTCAAACAATTACTTTCAATAGAATACTTCAAATCCCTGAGTAATTAACTACAAAATACTACGATTTAAAGTGAAGCAATATATGACGTCACAGTCATGTTGTTTGTGATCACAATAACCCTGAAAAAAGCAACCGTTTATTTTTTTTAATGTATTTGAAGTCTTTTAGTGCATTGGTTTATAAATTATATTCCAAAAACAATTTTTTCCCTTCTGTCCCTTTTCTTCTTCAATCTATTTCATTCCCTCTCTCTGTTTATCTGTCTGTCAGTCTGTTACTGTGCCTCTGCCCTCTCTCTCCCTCTTTCACTTTCCTTCTTTCTCTCTCTCTCTCTCTCTCTCCCTGTCTTCTTATCTTTCTGTGTGTTGTGTGAGGATTTCATAATTTATCTACTGTAAAAGAAAAAGGGACAATTATGACATAGATCCGGGTATCCCATACCAACATGAAATACCGGATATTAAAACTATGATGATGATGATGATTGGTGGTGAAAATGATGATTGGTGATGATGATGATGATGATGATGATGATGATGATGATGATGACGACGATTCAACGACAGCGACGACGATACAGTTGGCAACAACGACAATCACGATGAAATAGTGTTACTCGTAGGAATAGTAGCAAAGAAGAAAATGGCGATCGTAATGATGATGATAACGGCGTCTATGAAAACTTCATGGATTATTTTCTTTTTTATTTCTCTTTAATTCTTTACTTATTTATTTATGTTTGCTTTGCGGAGTTGCAGTGCTGGTGGTGGTGGTTGTGGTGGCGGTGATGAGGAAGGCGGAAAAGAGACCATCAAACTTCATAGAGTATTGCTTTACTGAAACTTTTCAAGTGAACTCTCTTCATATGTTCAAGGTTACTGTCTGACTGTCTGTCTGTCAGTCAGTCAACAATTCAAAAGGAGGCTACTTACCAATTACGGAACCAATTTCCACTCATATATACATATACATGCATACATACTTACACACACATATATGTATATCATACCAAAGATAGAAGAGCGAAACTTACTCAAGAGATTTACAAACTTCATATGTCCGCCATCATCACTTCCACCTTGTCTTTACATGAATACACGTACGCACATATCCGTTTACTCTTTCGCTTATTTTATTCATTAGAATGCGGCCATGATGTTGTATCACTTTGAGGGTTTACAGTCATTCATATCGAACTAGTACATAATTTAAAGTCTGGGATTCATTTTAGCGATCTCTATTTATCGAACTGATAGGTAACAGGATGTAACTACAAACGTTGTTTTTCAAGCTATTTCAAAACTAAAGATAAACATTGACAGACACGTATATGACGGATATACATATATAATTTGCGCACTCAGAGTGCATACCTCATTTAGCTTTGTTGCTGAGGACAAGGACATTTAACTTTTCTCTGCTGCATAATCTCAGTCTGCAATGTGTCTGGCAAGAATAACTCTGTGTCTGTATATACTTTATTACTCTACCTCCGGTATTCGAGTACCACTTTTTCCACCTTGTTTCGCATTTATGTGCTTACTCTGGTGTATATTTATATATACGCCAAATAAGAAAGTGAAAACAATACACAATCGACAGACATCAACCGGTAAACATTTCAGTATGTCTATT
>NC_068996.1:4557531-4560377 GCF_001194135.2 Octopus bimaculoides | reverse complement strand
TGTATATATATATATATATATATATATATATATATATATACATATATAATTTGCGCACTCAGAGTGCATACCTCATTTAGCTTTGTTGCTGAGGACAAGGACATTTAACTTTTCTCTGCTGCATAATCTCAGTCTGCAATGTGTCTGGCAAGAATAACTCTGTGTCTGTATATACTTTATTACTCTACCTCCGGTATTCGAGTACCACTTTTTCCACCTTGTTTCGCATTTATGTGCTTACTCTGGTGTATATTTATATATACGCCAAATAAGAAAGTGAAAACAATACACAATCGACAGACATCAACCGGTAAACATTTCAGTATGTCTATTTATTCCGTAGTATTAGTTGAATACATATCCAAATCATTATACTAAGATGTACTTCACCTACATTCTCATGCTTGTTCTTATTCTTACTCCTATTCTTCTCCTATCTTTTTAAAAAAAGACAAACACACTGTAGCTATTGCTATTTGTTTTTTATATGTGTTAACCCTCTGAAGAAGAAGCCTAGAGGCACATTCATCATCTAAGCCTTACTTGCTCATCCCTATATAACACTGAAGAGATGGAGATAACCTGGAATATTTCGTTACCTCTTAGCAGAAACGGCCGTAAGGAACTAGCACCTACACATCCATTCGGATTTTACTGACAATCTGTTCATTTATTCATTTGCTCATTTGCTTATTTACTCAATTAATCACCTGTTCCTATATGATTATATACTTCCACACCCTTGTTTTGTAATTACCATCTCATTCTACTTGATAATCAGTACCACTAATACATGTGTGTATATATTCATTTAATAAATTGGAATAAATAGACATACTGGAATGTTTACCGGGTGATGTCTGTCCATTTTGTATCCTCTTCACTTTATTATTTGCCGTATACATCATGGGTAAACCACTTTTTACCCTCGCCCATATATAATACTCAGTTGCGAGATTGCCACACAATAACTAGCACTTGGGTATGAATAATTGGGTACACTGCCAGCAGTATATTGGATAGGTACTATCCTTTTGGTTGGTTGGCTTCCCAACCTCTAACTCACACAGAAATATATATATGTATATATATATATATATTTATAATAAATAGAGTTAAACGCAGGTGTTATTCAAAAATCTTTTACTTCCGACACATGTTTCGAAGATATCATTGATATTATTTCAAAGCAATAAAATTGTGTAAAACAATATAATCTTCTTTTCAGGGAAATGAAGAAATAAATCTCGTCAATAAGACATTTTAACAGTATATGATGGATATGTGAAGTGATGAACTGAACGCAATGATAAGGCTGAATTTTATAACTTTGCCTTATTTAAAGCAGGTTATACAGAGAAAGTTACCTACATCAATTCCATTCAATCTTATTCCACCTTTACTAATGGAGACGTGAAATCTAGTTGTAAGGATATAAACGATATCAATTTTAATTTATATGCCAACATCAAACAGAGGAAGGGAGATAGCCCTTATTTAAACCCATTTTTCATTTTAAAGGTAAATCTATGCCTTTTAAAGATAGTTACACAAAAAATAAGGCAACTAATAGTAAAACTATTTGGTTGATTATTCCTTATGGGAAGCAAATTAAATCTAATCTTCCTTTGCAGTTTCGGGAAGCTATTATTAGGAATTTTCCAAAGAATTCTAGGTATTACTCTATTATCAATTCACACACGGTTAGGATTGGGTTTTCCAACACAAAAAATCTCTTACAAATTATCTCCTCACATCATATTATTCTGTTAAATAATAATGCATTTACTAATACTAACATTAATTTAACTAGTAACATCCGTCTCCCTAGAAATATTAATAAGAAGGTCATTGTCTCTGAAGTCAATTCCAACAGAATTAAGTTTATGTCAAGTAACTCTAAAATTAAAAATTCTATATACCAGTGTAAAATTACTTCAGGTACTGATGTCATTTTTTATATAGGTAGTTCTTCTTCTCAGTTATCTAAAAGAATTTCTAATCATTACTCTATATTTAGGGATAGGAATAAACGTAAATACAGTACCGGGCTTAGTAAATTAATTTGGTATCTAACAGATCATAATAAACAATTTAATTTAGATTGGTTGATTCTCTCAATTTCGTTCCCCCATGAGAAAAGCAAGAAATTGTCTTCTCCGTAATTGTAAACTATTTTTTATACTTTTTTCTAAAAATCCCCTTGCAAACACGGTTTACCGATGTAAACATTGGCAGAAACACACTTTTAGTTCATATAAGTGATATCTACTATTATATATAATTTAAACATTGATTTTCTTCTTACATTTCACTTCCACTAGACATATCTTTTTCCAAGACTTCAGGGTTTCATCTAATTTAAATGTCGCTCTATACTTCTCATTTATTTGGTTTCTGATTTTTCTCTTTCCTTTACCCCTCCTCTTTCTATAGGCTACCTTTGACGTTATATCCTCTAACGTTTTTTGGAAACAAACTTAATAACGTTCAGCTAATCACTATACATATCCATCATTTTCTGTTAAAATGTCTTGACGAGTTTAATTTCTTCATTTCTCTGAAGAGAAGATCACATTGATTTACACGATTTCATTCCTTTGGAATAATACCAGTGATATCTTCAAAACATGTGTCAGAAGTAAAAGAATTTGAATAACACCTGTGTTTAGCTCCGTTTATTTATTTATATATATATTACACAAATTACTTCACGTAAACCCGGAGTTTCTACCTTTAAAAACAAGGTGTTACGCCCTTTTTACTTGTGTGATTTTTTGCTACCTTTGTAACTGTTTTTCTATTTTTTCTGTATTAATTGTAATCAAGGGGAAACTACAGACATC
>NC_068996.1:4547983-4556204 GCF_001194135.2 Octopus bimaculoides | reverse complement strand
ATATATATATATATATATATATATATATATACACACTCTCTCTCACACAAACACACATATATATATATATATAAATAATGCTAATAGAAAATATTTTTGTACAGTAGGATAGTTTTTCTTTCTAAAGTCCATCCCATATCACTACTGACATGCGTAACAAATGTTCACTATCATTGGCTTAGGAGGACATGCGTCTAGAATCAGGTTCCAGGATGCGTTCATTCGACTTTCTACTGGATTGCAGTTGGGTTAGTGTCGCTTCCAATTGATTCGGACTGAAACGGATTAGGAATGTTGTTTCATAAAGGTCTATAAATGTGTGTACTTCCGAGATGTCGATGGCAGGTCGGTGGTGTTACGTGACGGTAAGACGGTCACTTCTATCTGCATCAACAGGAGACGAAGAGCAGATTTTTTCGACATTTAAGGACATTTCTAATGAGCACTGTTGGAGAAATCTTTCATCTTGTATGGAATTCGAAATACAAAGATTTGGATGTAGAGACATGATAAAACTACGGCATCTGTACAGATTCCAGATATCATGTAGATATAATCATCTTTTCTCCAACACAACTTAGTACTGGCCAGTCAATGCTGTTGGTAAATGTCTCCTTTTGGATTCCATTCAATTTTCTTCCACGCTCCACTATTGTTGTTGACACTCCGTCGCTTACGACGTCGTGGGTTCCAGTTGATCCGATCAACAGAACAGCCTGCCCGTGAAATTAACGCGCAAGTGGCTGGACACTCTACAGACACGTGTACCCTTAACGTAGTTCTCGGGGATATTCAGCATGACACAGTGTGACAAGGCTGGCCCTTTGAAATACAGGCACAACAGAAACAGGAAGTAACAGCGAGAGAAAGTTGTGGTGAAAGAGTACAGCAGGGTTCGCTACCATCCCCTGCCGGAGCTTCATGGAGCTTTAGGTGTTTTCGCTCAATAAACACTCACAACGCCCGGTCTGGGAATCGAAATCGCGATCCTATGACCGCGAGTCCGCTGCCCTAACCACTGGGCCATTGCGCCTCCACATTCACGCTCCACTATAACTTCCTAGAAAATGTATCCCTCACCGGTTGTTGAAAGAAAAAAACTTTATAATTAATATTTTATTACACTTATTTAATACAAAGAATCTAGCCGTAACTCTTCTATTAACTACTGAGCACAAAAACAATTGACTAAGAAAAGAAAAAAGTGAATTACTTTAATGAGAACCTTGTGTCCGACGACTACGGCATATTTCCTTGGATCAAGGAAGTAATTTCCTTAGCTTCGGCTGTACCATTAAAATAGCGCTACACAATAGCAAACAGTCTTCACACAGGATGCCTGGCTGGAGGAATTGGTTTGGCTAGGCTGAGTGTAGGTGTAGTATGTTTGCTGTGTAAAAAAGATTTTAACAATTCCATGTCTCACTTAGAGAAGAAAAGCTTTTGTATCCCACGCACGACCACAGTTTTCCAAGGCCCCACCGGTGCGTCGTTTGTTCCACGTTGAGAATCACTGCTATAGAGTATTAATGGTGTACGTGAGGCGATGACAAAAGCAGAAATGTTTTTTCGGGGATTAGACACAATCTCCTAAAACCCATGACCTGAGAGTTTTTTTAGAGGCTCGTTACTAGTTAAAAATAAGTTTTAAAATTCATTTGTGTGACTTTTTATCGAAGTACACCACATGTGTAGTTACTCTCGGTGTCCGAAGAAGGCTAACTTATGGTGTCTCAACTACTATCATTTGTGGTGCTCTGAAGTACGTTATTAAAATTGTCCTGCTGTTTGACTTTAGCGAAGATTAAAAGGATTATTTCTTTGTTCGCTATTCTTTGGTAGTTATGGGAAAGAAGTAATTTAGTGAAGAAGCTTCAATCGGTGAGGGTAGTGAGCTTTCAGTCTTAATTAAAATCGTGTCAACTTCTTTAAGGGACGTGAGAGTGAAAAGAGAAGTACAGGCCTTTTCTAATATTCATAAAAGGTTGCTGCTGCTTAACTCTAAGTTATCCTTGGTCGAACAGACTTATAAGGAAATGCAATCCATCCATAGCAATCCAGTATATTTAAAAAAATGTCAAATGTCTCCCTACATCCAAGAGTTGAAGATTTAACACGAAATAGATTTCGATAACATTCTCTAACAGGCAGAGTGAATATATACGAAACAGATGGAAGTTTTGCAAACAGGATTTGGACGAAAGGATCAACCATTGTGTTTAACTTGGATTTATTATAGAGCTTTTGGAGTTTTTGTGTAGGAGTCTCCTACATGCTGGAATCTGTATTATGTCTCAATGTAGACTTCATTTCTAATTTGAATTCTTCCTACAATGTTGGAATAATTCTCTAACAAAGCTGCATCCCTGGAATTTGATTAACAAAATCATTAAGTGTTGAAGTTGAGAAAAGTTTAGTATATTTTTTATTATTCTACCTAGAGATTCTTTTTGAAAAGTGAATATTAGCTTGTCACGTGTTTTGACTGAAAGCCGAGTTTCAATGGCTTAAGAGCTTCACTGTCTCTGATGCACTTTAGATATCTCTATAATTGCATCAGTATAACCTTCGAAATACCATAAGAGTCACAAGTCCAAGAGTGTTTTTACTTCATGTTAATAATATCACCATCCTCAAATTTACGGTAACATAACTGAACTTGAGGCTGATGCCATTATTAAACACTCTGCTTAATCTCAATGTAATATGTTTCTCTTTCAGGTTCTAGTTGCAGTATACTAGTCCT
This sequence comes from Octopus bimaculoides, assembly GCF_001194135.2. Classification (NCBI taxonomy): domain Eukaryota; kingdom Metazoa; phylum Mollusca; class Cephalopoda; order Octopoda; family Octopodidae; genus Octopus; species Octopus bimaculoides. Next base: position 4,553,458 of record NC_068996.1, on the reverse strand, counting down.
ACAATTCTGGTACCACATAGGGAAATTAAAACTTCTTGAGGAATTCAGTACCGATTCGTACGATGTTAATCTCTTCATTTTTGAACATTTTTGCTATTATTGTTTAGTAGATACTGTCTGAGTCTTACTAAATGGTGCCCAAAAGTTTATTTCTTACTGTAAGCTTTTCTCTTTTGTTTTAATGAATGCCGATATCGCTGCTTCTGTGAAACTCTGTAGTTGATATCAGGATCTTGTGTGTTCTAATATCTATCAAATTGATGTTCCTTATAGACCTGTTGTATTTTCCAAATATTGGTTTCACTATTGGTATTGAAAACGATTTTTGGAATATTGCCTCATAAAACAAAAGGTCAAACCAACTCTTTTTAAAACCTGGCATAATATTCTAAAGTCAGCATATCTACATAAGTATGTATGTTGAGTATACGTGAGAAAAGGTGTGAGAAAAGGTGTGAGAGAGAGGGAGCGTGAGAGAAAGGCAGAGAGAGTGTGTGTGAATAGGTAATTTGGTAGAGTCATATGGAAACTGAAAAGAATGTCTTGAGATGTTTCTTCCAATTCTCTGTGCTCTAAGTTTAAATCCTAACGAAATCATCAACTTTGCTTTGCATCTTTTCGGAATTGATGAATAATTTACCTGTCGACAGCAACGAATTGCCCTGAATTGCAGCAGAATCGGACTAAATGCTTTGCGGCGTTTGTTCCAGCCTTTTGCGTTCAAACAACAACGATTGCTACAAACATCGGTGTATCATCTTTTCTTTGCCTTGACAGATGTAAAAATAATAACAGTTAGCCAACATCACTAAAATGGAAAATTAGAGCAGAATCTGCCAGTTTCAGTAAAGATGTCGAAATAGAGAACAACAGATTAGAGAAAGATCTAATAAAATGATTCGACGAGCGAACAGAACAGGCATTGCTTATGCTGATTTTGAAGGGTGACTAGTGGTTGACCATTTCCTCGACGCAAAGTTCGAAAGATGTATTGTTTGGACTACAACTAGTGCTCTAAAAATCTAGGGTGAAAACTTTGTTCGATGTATCAAGGGACAGTGTTGAAACAAAACAAATTTCGATTTGTGTGTTTTTCCAGCAACAGTTTGTCCACAAGGCAAAATGGAAACGGCTAACTTAACTACCAACCTTGACAATCTCCCCAAATTTTCGACCAAAGACAGAGAATTGCGGAAAACCGATTGCAAAAGACAATATAGTGAACATCTGGGTTTGTGGTGAGCATCTTTCCAAGATTTAAAAGTTTACTCCACAAGCTTCATCACATGTCTTTTTGACAGCTGTCTATAGTAACTGGCAGCGGACTGAGGATATGCCAAGGGTGAGCAGTTGACCATCAGGTTCAGATAAAAGTCAAATGAGTTACCAGAAATTGCCAACTGTAACCTGCAGCTTATTAATACATCTCTGATAAAACAACTTTACCAAAATTTATATTTATAAATCTACATACAAGGCTTTGAGTGGACTACTGAAAACTTGGTACTTTCAGATAATGGTTCTGTGGGGCTAGTCTAACTTCATTCCTTGACATATGTTAATCTACTCGACAAGAAACACGATCTGATTTGAAAATCTTTATATATCTTTGGAAGGAATTACGACTCATCACTCATTTTGTTCTTGCTTGTATAAATACCTGATTATGAATATGGATTTTTTGCATGATTTCACTCTAAACCAATGGCTATAGCACTATTTCCGTCTTACATTCAGAAATTTTGATTTGTATCTCATGGGTAAAATTATGCGTGTGTGTACGTGTAAATGTTAGTGGTGGGGTTTAAAGTTTAAATGGCGAAACTAGTAGCCAGTATTTAGAACTTCATGTGTACTCCTACTCGTATTTTTGTTCTCATATCATTTGGTATGAATCTGCAGTTTCTGTATGTTACATGGAGGAGTCGCGTATTGTCCTTGCCTTCGAACGCGGAGTAGATGGAACAGGGACAATTGAAGAAGGGAAAAATTCTTTGTTGCATGTCTCATTTCTCTGTTTGTTTTTTTCGTTGTTCGAAAAAAGTTCGTTTACTGTTTTCGTCTTTATGTTTTCGTTTCTCATTGTGTTTAAAATTTTTTGTGATGTCCTGTACCCATATATATATATATATATATATATATATATATATATATATATAATGATAGGTAATGATATATATGTATGTAAATACATACATATGCCTGTGTATGCGTGTATTATACATATATAAATTTAAAGCTAACTTTCGTGGATGAAAAGAAATATATAAAATTCACAAATATGTAAATCAAAGCATCATAGTTTTTGAAGAAAAAATTAACGTAATCAACATTGTACTAAGTAACCTATTTCCTAGTTTATATTGCTTTGTAAGAGTACATACATAGATAGATACATAGATAGATAGATACATAGATAGATAGATAGATACATACATACATACATACATACGTACATACATACATACATACATACATACATACATACATACGTACATACATTTAGACATACATATATACTTGCAGTTAGTATGTACAACCTGTTGCATGTTTTGGTCGTCGGTGACTAAACCCGCAAATCCGCCAAGCTTGCTTGGTGGCAAGGGTAAATTTCGAACGGTGAAACATAAGAGCAGAGGAACTCGGACGAGTTAACTGCCATTCAATAGAGTCATGAAAAGATTTTAATCACCAGTCGTAGTGGAGATAATACATCTAGGAGAAGGAAATCTGCTACAAAGACCGGCCCGCGAGGACTCTCAACCAGCTGGTACCATTTTGCACAGAAAGATTAATGACATGAAGTTGTTATGGTTTCGTTTATGGACGACTCAGGCACTAGCACACGCGTATATATCGGATATGTGTGTACGTATGTATGTATGTATGTATGTATGTATGTATGTATGTATGTATGTATGTATGTATGTATGTATGAATGCATGCATATATGTATGTATGTATGTATGTATGTATGTATGTATGTATGAATGCATGCATATATGTACGTATGTATGTATGTATGTATGCATGCATGTATGTATGTATGTATGTATGTATGTGTGTCTCTTCTATTTTTTAATTATTAAAAATCTTCCACCGAAGAGGGAGTCGATTTCCAGCAAAGATGTAGTTAACAAAGATCATTCACATTTGGAACTTGAGAAAAGTCTTGCATATTTTTACTGTTCCACTCAGATTGCATCCCAGTTTATCCAGATTCTCCTTTAATCATTTACTAACAAAACCTAGTGCTCCAATTATTATTGGTAAGAGTATGAATTCATAGTCTGGATATAGAAGCTGAAGGTTTCGAAGCAGTTGTCCATAGATATCCACTTTATCTTTGATTTTCAAAGAAATATTTATATCGGCAAAGCAGCTGACCTCTATGATGGTACATACCTTTGCCCATTTATCCTAAACAGCAATATCCGGTCTGTAATGTTTACATTTCACAGAAGTTTTGACGGGAATATTCCTCCAGTATTCCTTGGTGTTTATGAATATATTCCAAAACAGGGATTTTCTAAGTTTATTTCAGGACAGACTTTTTTTTTCGGATTGCATTTTAAATTGTTTTAGCAACAACAACATCGTGCTGCATACGCAGCTGCTAATCACATGCGTGATGTCTTCCGCAGAAACATGACATAGCCTACATATGCGGTTGCATTTTGGGATCACAAGAGCGTCATTGTCTCTCTTGTTCACCGGGTACTTTGTGGCAATCTCCTGTTCTTGGATTGCAAACGCATAGTCCTGAAAGCATGATGTGATGTAGTGGTCTTGCGTCTAAGAAAGGCTGCGCTTCATGTCAATTCTACTGTCTTTTTCAATATGTATGTACGTATGATAAACGTAAGTTTGCTTTTAGAAGGGTTGACAAGTCTTAGAAAGTAAAAGAAGTGATTTTAAATTCTCAAACGCAGGATAATGCTAATAAGTGATCTTAAATTCTCATGTATGTATGTATGCATGTATGTATGCATGTATATATGTATGTATGTATGTGTATGTATGTATATATGTGTGTGTACATATATATGCATGTGACTCTCTTTCATACACACACAATCTCTCGCTCTGTATACATATGTGTGTGTGTGTGTGTGTGTGTGTGTTAGAGTCCCTGTCGGAATTTCTGACCAAGTTGTTTGAGAAGCTGAACTAACTAAATGAACATTGAATTTTCAGTGGCTGAGTGTACCACGTTGTGGTTTAACTTTACTGTTCACGCCGGGCTGAGTCAACGTGATGAAGAGCGCGACAAAAACTGTATCATCGAATATTACAAGCGATCCATTTGATGGGCTTCAGCACAATCTATAATAATATTTATCTTCTGTGAGTAAGTACATTAGACTGGTGGTGAAATGCAATGTCACTGTATAGAGTGTCTGAAATCAGAATAGAACGAGACGAAACAAAATTGCAGAAAGTATCAGGCAATTATATTATTAATAATAGTAATGATAATAATAAGGATGAAACCACAAATGATGATGATGATGATGATGATGATGATGATGATGATGATGATGGTGATGATGATGATAAGAAGGAAAGGAATAGTTTCAAATTTTGGCACAAATCCAGCAAATTTTGGGGAGGGTCAAATCGATTACATCAATCGCACCCCTGTACTTGTGATTATTTTGTCGACCACGCAAGGATGAATGGCGAGTTGACCCCGGCGGAATTTGAACTCAGAACGTAAAAACGGACGAAATGCTGCTAAGCATTTTGTCCAATGTGCCAACGATTCCGCCAGCTCGCCGCCTTATATAATAGTAGTAGTAGTAATAATAATAATAATAATAATAATAATAATAATAATAATAATAAATGCAAAATTAGGATGGACTATTTTTAATGGCTAAAGATCTTTTAGTCTCTTAAGTACAGCTGTAGCATTCAAAAATTGACATTATATATATTCAAACTCTGTTTTTAACAAATAAATTTTTAAAACCTCACAGAACAAACTAAAATATAATAATAATAATGATGATGGTGATCATGATGATAATAATAATAATAATGATAATAATAATAATAATAATAATAATAATAATAATAATAATAATAATAATAATAATAATAATAAGGATAATAACGATAGTCTATGTTATTGTCACAAGGGCGACGTCTGAGAGCAAAATACTATAAACTAATAAAGGATAAAATACCCAGTACAAAAACAACTGCGAATTTTAAATAATAATAATAATAATTAATAATAATAATAAACTCGATTCATGGCTTCAGAGTGTAAAGAAATCACTCGGGTAAGTTCTAATAATAATAATAATAATAATAATAATAATAATAATAATAATAATAATAATAATAATAATAATAATAGTATTTTTTATTTATTTTTGTAATGGTCCAGTAGATATACATGACAGTGTAAAACAAATATCTTTTACAGTAATTTATAGCTATTTCAAGAGAAGCTTCAACATGAAA
>NC_068996.1:4541230-4543470 GCF_001194135.2 Octopus bimaculoides | reverse complement strand
GTGTGTGTGTATATAGATATACACACATATATATACAAATATATACATATATATACACATATGTATACATATATATACAAATATATACATATATATACACATATGTATACATATATATAAATATAAATGTTCATACACACACACACACACACACATATAACATATCTATGTATATAAATGTATTATAATACATACGTATATTATAATTTATAGAGTATGTGTGTGTGTGTGTATGTACAGTATGTATATATACATCATATGTTTATATACGGATATGTCTCTATGCTTCTTATTCAAGAAAAGCATACTCATTACATGGTGGAGAGAGCAGATGTATTGGGACCAGCTGATAATTTCTCTCCATCTGATTTACTTCTTTTCAAGATTTGAAGTCCAAGAACAAGGAAGTCTTTTGTCTGTCACTTTTGATAAAGCTTTCATGAAAACCATTTTCTTTTTATAAAAATTCTCTGCACTCGTTGAATCTATTTAATCCCGAAATGCATTAGCTCCTTGTTAGACTCGTACATAGGCATAAATAGAAATCTATATGCACTCGTTGAAACACACATATTCACAAACGTTGTATAGAACAGTTCAAACACACACAAACACACACACACACACAAAGTCCATATTTGTTGAAGTCCTTCTAAATAATGGAAATATCAACAAAACAAAGAATTAAAATAAGTGTATCAATGATTTTGAGATGCTATTTTTCCAAATGAACTCCATTAATATCGTGAAATAAATCTATAGATCTGTTATTTCGAAGTAGGATGAAGAATTTGGCATTGAAGACTATCTTAATAAACCTATGTATTTTCTAAATTACACATCTAACAATTCGTTTTCATTTTATTATAAGACTTCATCACCGTTGTCACTGTTATCGCTGTTGTTTGAATATGAAGAAAATCTCAAGGAACCGAAGATGGTTGGTCCTTTGTGTCTTTAGATTAAATTTCAAAATTAGAGCAGTATTCTTTTAAATTCAATTTCAGTCAAATATTGTCACAATATCGTATTGTTTTGAAAGACATATTGTCACCCAGATTATTAATTTAAATAATGTGGTTCTTAAATTTTAAGAAAATACTTAAGTGATAAGCCAAGGCTTCTAACGTTGACGTATTGGTCATATAAACTAATATGAAATCGTGTTGTTATTTTTATCTCCAAATAATACTTGAAACTGTCGTAAAATGTGTTGTAATATATATTCCAACAACTCCAAAAACAACACTATCAACACCAATGCCATCAACGACAATAACAACACCAGCGACAGAAACACCACCGCCGCCGCCACCACCAATACCAGCACCAGCACCAGCACCATCACTACCACCACCACCAACAACAACAACAACAACAGCAACAATAATAATAATGGTAATTGTTATAATTACTACTACTACTACTACTACTACTACTACTACTACTACTACTGCTACTGCTGCTGCTGCTGCTGCTGCTGTTGTTACTACTATTACAACTACTATTGTTGCTGCTGCTGCTCCAACTACTTATAATTTAGGCACAAGGCTCGCAGTTTTGAGGTGAAGAATTTTGCCAGACTATTGGTTGTTTATTTTATTGTCCATGAAAAGATGACCGGCAAAGTTGACCTTGGACTGGATTTAAACTAAAGAGCCAGAACATAAAAGCCAGAAGTAATGCCACAAAGGATTTTCCCGCGACGCTCTGTGGATTCTGCCATTTCAAAATACTAATTTCTTATTATTTTTTAAAGTATCACCTTGCGTAAACACGTGCTGTAAGAATGATCGAATCAGGAACATCAACTGCACCTTCTAAATGATGATAATGAATGTAAACTGAATAATTAGCGAAATTAAAATTTGCTGAAGTTTCCCCAACAAATTATACAAAGGGGATTTTGCATAATTCACATAAAACATCCTAGTTCTGTCTGCCTCTCTCTGTCTCTCTGTCTCTCTGTCTCTCTGTCACACACACAATTATACATGCAAGCATGTATGCATCCATATATACATACATTCATATATATGTATATATTTGTGTGTGTATAAACTACGGTTTACACGATAAATTACCTGCCTCTGAACACCTTCTAACAAAGACAGTACCCACACAGGTAATCTCCAGGAGTGCCTTCGGATTTAATTATCCCCTGGTTGCTTAAACACTTCTAGCCTATCCCTTGAGTGTCTAAACAATCCTATCTTATATATATATATATATATATATAT
>NC_068996.1:4539289-4540131 GCF_001194135.2 Octopus bimaculoides | reverse complement strand
TATATAAATATATATATATATATGGTCAGGTATTCAGACATATTTCATGCACATTACATGATCAAGAGATGTGATCATATAATGATTTAAGTCTTTATCTGTCTAATATTGAGTATATAATCTTAAACGAGACCCATATCATCGGAAATCAAGTATTGCTCCAGCGAGTAGAAAAGTTACTTAGTACTAAACGTTTGGAGCTAAATACTGAATTTAATGGGAGCAAGAACAACAGATGGTTTACAAAAATAAAGCGAATTAATGTACAATTTATTACAACGACAATAATGATAAAGGATATTGTATTTTATTTATATTTTTTTCGCCCTTATGATGACAATATTAGCATCCATTATGAAATGGTTGTTTCATGACTTTCTTTGTATGTGTGTGTCTGTTTGCTTCAAAATAATGTAAAAAGGAAATTTGAATAAATAAACGAAATTTAAAAATTATTATTATCATAAATATTAAATTATAACAAAATAATAATAATAATAGTAGTAATAATAAAAGTTGTAATAGTAATAGTAATAATAATGATAAAGATAATAATAATAATAATAATAATAATAATAATAATAATAATAATAATAATAATAATAATAATAATAATAATAATAATAGAAAAAGGAAACCGAATAGGACAAAAAATTAAAACAAGAAACATTTTTTATATGATAGTTTAATATAATATCCATGACATATTTCAGACACATCAGCTATGGTTTCATATTTATTTATTTATTTATTTATTTAATTAAATACCAATACTCAAATGCACAGGTATATATGTATATATATATATATATATATATATATATATATATATATATATATAT
>NC_068996.1:4535397-4538564 GCF_001194135.2 Octopus bimaculoides | reverse complement strand
TATATATATATATATATATATATATATATATATATATATATATTACTTAGCAATGTTCAAATCAAACAAATTAATTCTAATATATTAGTCCATGAAGTATAAAAATCTAAGTAGAAATAAATATGCGTGTAAAGAAAAAATATATATTAGCCAATGACTAACGTTATATTCATTTTTCCGACATGCACGCCAGATAACACTGGGCATGTTTTCGTCATATTCTCACGTCATCAGTGAATTTTCACTGTATTTTCCGAATTAGTTTTGAAGGAATTACTAATTTCGAAATAAATCACAATAACGATTAACAGTAGAAAATTCAGAGATTCATTATGATTTATAGTCAATGGTGATATGCCACTAGAGAGAATGGGTTAATACAATAATTAGATATTTAAATTTCTTCATTAGTTTATTTTATCATAGTTGCCTGCTTGTGAATTTTTCATCAGTAAGAAAACCCACGTAGGCAATCATTTTGCCTCATACTATATCGCATAAAATGATTTCATATGTCTGTTTTATGAGCATGATTATAGGATCACATGAATGACTATTATAATCCTAAAATGTAACACTCGTGGAACAGTAAATGAACTCATTAGATAACAGCTATACAAGTTCAACGGAGATTTAGAATGAATACTGAAGCAGATTAATTTTGGAGAAATTGACTTATAACTTTTGCCAAAATCTAAGGTTATTTCTGTTAAATGGAAGTTTACAAGCATGCATCAATATTATATCATATTGTACAGTTCAGATTAATTTAGTTGTATTTCAATATCAATATTCGATTAAAGTGGTCTCAAATTATTAATGACATCCTTTTCTCAACACACACACACACACACACATAATGGACACATATACACAATACTCAGCATATCAGTACATTAGAGCTGAGTTTTAAAATTAAACACTTGTCATTAACTGTATAAGAATGATGTATTTTATATAAAGTTTTTATTTTTTACTCATAAAATTTTTTTAACAATTTGTAAAACTTTTAACAAAACATTTACTAAATGCTTTTACTCTTTCTCACAATTTCTTTCTTTTCTCGCTGTCTTGCAAACATATTAATACATTGCTTAAATCTATATTTCCATACATTTGTAAACATGCAAACTGAACATAATTATGTTTCAGGAGATGCAAAGCATTGAAGCAAAATAGGAAACTACCACTGTTTATGTTACTTCTTTTTTATATTTTATATTATATTAACTAAGAATTGCCATTCCCCACGCTTCTGTCAAGCTTTGATCCTCTCACTCAATTTTCGCCTCCTTTTCAAATATCTAATCATTGGAACAATCAATGAAATATTAATTAATAAAAACGATTCTTTAAGAAACAAGAGATTGACTAAAATTTTTCAATATTACCTAAATATTACAAATTATGTAATATGTAGGAAAATATTTGTTTTTTTATACAATGCTTTCGCAAACACATACACGTTGTGAAATTAAAAAAGGGAAAGTATCTTGTAATAAGGATAATATTTTTATTGCTTGGAATAAAACCAAGAATTAGAATAAAATCACTTTTAGGAAAAAATATCTACTGAAATGCAAATATCCACCAAAAATATATAACAAACATTTTACACATACATACATAGATTAACGCACATGCACACTCACACAGCACGCACATGTCTGAGGGAAAATGATCTTAGCAAGATTAAAGCTCATTAAATACTGTTACAGTAAAAATCATATTATATGTGATTCTTAACTCTAAATTTTACTTCAAATTAGAGTTAGTTATGTTTTCGAATGTAGAATTTATATGTTTATTGTATGGCGTATCACATGGCTAATGTCATCAATATATACTAATATAAAATACGTATATAATTATTGTACAATTGACATGCTTATATTTTCACATTTGTAAATATATAACCGAGATACAGTACATTTCTTCCTAAAGACTCACGTTGTTTACGACCTACAATTCTATACTCTTAAATTATTCTGGAATATTATTCTCTCTTTTTCATGGATTCAACCATTGTTTTCAAAATAACTTGCAAACATTTGAAACAAATATGTAGCGAAATGCTTTTCTATATTGTTTCGTCTTTTCTTTCAGAAGCAGTTTATACACACACACACACGCACGCACACATGTACTGACGCATATATACAATTTTATACACAAGCACACAAATATGTGTGTATGTGTGCGTATGCGAATATGTCTGTGTTTTCTATAGATTGCAAAGCAAATGCTTCAATCTTGGATTCATGCCATTTTTTTTGGATGAGAGAAAAATGCTTGCCAGGATCGTATCCGACTCAATCAAAAAGCAACTTTCTCTATTTCGAGATTTTTATAGAGTAGAAAACTACTGTAAATGATTAATTTATGATATTTGGTTCGATCAGTTCTGCAATTACTCATCATCCGTTTAGGCTTTTCGTCACATATTTTGACAATATAAGAGGAATGGCTATTTTATAGGAATGACTATATATTAGGAATGACGTATTATAGGAATGGAAGGGAGTATAAATAAATTTTTAGTGCCATTAATAAAATAAAACCAGTTTTCATTCTCTATTAGCTTTTTCATACTGTTCAAAAATAATGAAAATTAAATACTTCAGTATGTTCATAACTAATTATAAGACTGATTTGTGAAATTTTTCACTAGATAGCATTCTTTTTTGCATTTCTTACTTAGCATTTCTTAATTTTGTAAAAAAAAATATTAATTAGAAAGAATATTAATGTGAAATAGTGTATTCATAATTTAAAGAATGAAATAAATAACCATTCTTCAAGTTGAATCATTTTGACATGATTTGTGGCATAACCATATCGTAAAGTTTCAATTATAACATTTATCATTGAACAATACAAAAGTATGTATATGAATGATACATAACAATAGTTGTTTCTCGTCTAATAGATACGTGTTTAAAGCAACAAAATTAATTGTATGTATATATTATATATATATGTGTGTGTGTATGTGTATGTATATATATATATATATATATATATATATGTGTGTGTGTGTGTGTGTGTGTGTGTGTAACGTCAATCTTATTTTAAAAAGTTCACTAGCCTAAAGGTCATCCATCATTTCGTTTAGATTTTTGAGGTTTTTAAGTTTTCTTTTTCGTTTGTTTTGCGTTTTTTTTTTT
>NC_068996.1:4523622-4535177 GCF_001194135.2 Octopus bimaculoides | reverse complement strand
ATATATATATATATATATATATATATATAACTTGCGTGTGTCTCTTTGTCTATTTGTGCGTGTGTGTGTGTGTGTGTGGACAAGTAACGTTGGCTTTATCATTTCATAAAACAAAAAATAATACATGAAGTGAAAAATTGAAAAATACAAAAAGATTCTCGTAGGAATATGGTGGTTCCATTCACATAGACCAATAATATTTGTTCTTTCTTTCTTCAACTTCTTTCTTTGGAATTGGTTAAAGAATTTATTTATAAACAGACACTGTTGCCCTGCCTTTTGCTTGGAATTTTTAATAACCACAAGGGGCAGGTTGTTAAGAAACAGATCTAAGTTTGATAACATTTATAGCATTCTAGTAGGCGCTTTTTTAAACATTTTTTTTCTTTTGTAAAATGGTAAGTGAAGAGTGTAACATGACATGGCATATCAGATTTCAGTGTGCTTTTTAACAATTTTCATCATTGAAATTTTAATAAAGGGTTTGAGCAACCACGTGACATAAATTTTCCTTTAAAATTTAAAAAGAAAACATGTCTTTTCCAAGCTTTATGTTTATCAAACATGTATCAAACATGTTTATATGCAATTTTACTCTTCCAGTCAAGTTTTTCTAATAACTGATTTAATTCTCGAAGAAATGTATGTCCAACAGACAGTGCAAACAAAGAATTAATTATAAGTTTGGAATAAAATCTCATATTACAAATTATATATATATATTTTTTTTTTTGATTTAAAAGATCGAAAATTTTGTAATTTCTCCAACCTTTTATGTTTCATTTTTTTCATACACTATTTAATAAATGAAGAAGCCATGAATTTGGTCCGTAAGGAATAACGTCCTTATTAAAAAAAAACGATTTAAAACAATAATTAGTAACTTGACTGGTTGCCAATATAAAGAGTTAGTAATTTTGATATATTCAAATGTGTAGCCGTTTTAATCAATACATTTATCAGCTACATTGATTGCTTAGACTGGTGTAGTTAGCTCTTGGTTTTAGATTAATATTATTATTATCATTATTATATTTTTAATTTTGTAATTGTGTGTGTGAGTGTGGTGTGTGGTGCCGTTTTTATTGATGGCAAAGCTTTAAAAGAAATAAAAGCACAAGACTTAGGCAGGCTAGCTCCCACCAAAGAAATACATAATACTTGTCGAGCACATTTTAAACTGTTACAACAATGAGGATAAATAAAATGAAATAGATGTGTTTGTTCAAGTTCTAATTCTATACATATAAATAACACAAATATCAGTGTTATTTAACCATAAATTATTTTAAAATAGGGTAAATTTCTTAAATTGGCATGAAATTATTAAAAAAAAAAGAAACAAAAGGGAGATTGACGGTGTGCAAGTTTCTGGGAAATAGTGGGAAAAAAATGAGGCAGGATTAAAAGTGTTCAAAATCAGCCTTTGCAGGCCACCGTTGAAACATAATTTTTGGTAAAAGTATATCATTCATGGAAACATGTAGAGACTTGATTCTAGAGGGGGGAAAATAGTATTTACGCTGTTTGAGTTAATTACATTATTTGACATTGATTCACAAAAGTCCCGTCGTCTTTGGGGAAAATCGTTTCTCTTTTTTAAAATCTATTTAATATTCCAATTTCATTGATGTCATGAAAGAGCTTTGTAATGAAAGAAAGATATTTCTTGTGTAAATTAATAATAAAATTTACAAGAGTCATTTTTTTCTGTTTAAAAAAATAAATCCAGTTTAAAGAGGAATAAAACAATAGCTGCTCAAGTGACATCAATTTTTTTTTTTTTAAATTTTATGACTTTATTTTTTTCTTTTTATGTGTCAGATGTAAATATAGTCTAAAAATAATTAGAACATATTGAAGTGGGTATGAATAAGTTGATAGCTGTACCAAAAATATTGGTATATTGCTGCCAACCTGTTGGTCAGTTTGGAATTCTCGAGTTATATGCAGTTAATTACCCACCGAGATCACATATATTGGTAACAAATATCTTTTTTAATTGAAAAAAAAAAACTGTTCTTTTTCACCAAAACTTTCCTTTTTTTTTCTTTGATTCAATACATTTTTGCATTTGGTCTTGTCATTTCTTTTTTTTTATATATATATTTTCTGTGGTAGAGGAAATGTTTTTTCTCTCTGTCAAAGTTATTTTGAAGTCTTCCGGAATAATATTTAGTCAAAATAAACATAAAACAATAATATTTAACTCAATTTTGATGTTTCCAGAATCATAACACAATATCACATGCGTCTTGTCTTATATGTTTGTATCTATGTATGTGTGTCTGTATGTATATGTATGTCTATATATATATATATATATATTTATGTATATATGTATCCTTAGATACATATATGAATATACATATACATACATACATGTATATATGTATGCAAATTGTTGTGTTATATAAATATATCAACGTACGAAGATGCAGGTACACTCATACCTGTATTTCATATACTATCGAAACATAAGCGTCATGCTCTTAAGTGTGTACGTTATATTCGTTACTCATGCTTGCATGTGTTATCGGGCATGTTATTTCCATTCCGCTGTTGCATACTTAAATAGATTAAAAAAAAACCCTTCAACATTCATTCAATAAACTCGCAAGTAAAGGGTAACGCTGATATTTTAAGCAGCTGGTGTCGTATAGTAGCTACATTCTACATGTCGATAGTTGGTTTTTACTAGACACCTGTCATAGGGAGATGGAATTCCACACATAGAGATTGCAGTGTCAAACGGTTGACACTTATTGTGTAAGTAATTCAATTTCGATTTGGAAACATCGTCGAGTTCGTCAGTGGTTGCTTCAGGAGCAAAAACAGATAATTTAGAGATAAAATTTGCCGTTGCAATGTTGAGTAAAGAGTTCGCGTCATCAGTAATACGTCGGGAGTTTTCATACAATGTATTACGTTTAATGTCATTAACAACGTTATATTTATTTTTGGTTTCATCATCATCATCGTCATTATTATTATTATTATTATTATTATTATTATTATTATTATTATGATTATTATGATTATTATAAATAATATTATCGTTGTTTCCCGTAGGGTCTGAATCTCTTTCAGCAATGCTGGGTTTCGTTGAAATGTTTAAAAAAATGTAATATTCGGAACTCAACCGGCCATTGCTGATAATATTAGCGATAAAATTATTAATGTTGTTGTAGTCGTTACTGTTGTTTTTGTTGTTATCCTTGCAGCTGTTAATACAGTTCAAATATCTGTAACAGCCGTTGTCGCTATTTTTCTCGGTACGATCACAGTCGTAGAATTGGTACTTGTCACATTCGTTTGATGCCAACAAGGGAATATTCTTGTTGTTGTTGTTGTATTGGTCATTACAGCTGTTGAAGCTGTTGGTGTTGTTGATATTGATGCTTCTGCTGCTACTGTTGCCGCAGCTGTTCGTCCTTTTATAGTTGTTGCTTGTTTCGTCACTATCTGCGTTTCTACTCTGAGTGTGATGAGGGAAGCTGAGACAATTTTGGTTATTATCCATCTGGTTATCACCTTCGTTAGAGGCGTTGTTTTCATCGCCCAAATCGTCATCAGCGTCTTCTTCCTCTTCTCCTTCATCGTCCTCCTCCATATCGTCCTCTTCATTTGCATTTTCACCGACGTCCCTTCCTTCTCTATCATCATCATCGTCATCGTCGTCTTCGTTTTCTTCTCTGCCATCATCATTATCACCACCGACATCATCGTCATCATTATCATCTTCATCATTGTCATCATTTCTATCACCTTTGTCATTTTCATCTTCATTGTCATCATCTCCATCGTCATCATCATCTTCATTGACTTCTTCATCCTCTTCCTCTTCCTCATCTTCTTCACCATCATCGTTTTCTTCTTCATAATCATCACTAACATTTCTTCTTTTCATTCTTTCTGCTTTGTTAGGAACTTTAACATTGTCTCTGCTTTGATTGCCACTAAAACCGCTCATGAAGTTGTCAGCAATAAAAAGATTATTTTTGCTTCTTCCACCATTACTACTGCTAATTCTAGTAGTAGTGGTCGTAGTAAGATTAGTAGCAGTCGTAGTCGTAGCGTTGACAATAGTAACAGTATGTGCTGCAGTTGTGGTAACAGCAACGTGATCTGCAGTAAAATTGCAACTATTATTATTATTATTATTATTATTATTATTATTATTATTATTATTATTATTATTATTATTATTATTATTATTATTATTATTATTATTATTCACTGTAGAAAGCGGGGTAGGAGAAATTGAAGCAGTCACAGAAGTAGTTGCAGATTTGAAGTCACGTTTCATGGTGGTATTTGGAAAAGAACCACCGACTCCACTACTTCCATGACTAGCGTTAGACCATTTTTCTGCAGATACTATGCTGTCATCATCATTTTTATTGACGTCCTCGTCTTGGTTTTTCTCACTGGTACTGAATGTAAAGTTTCTGATTGTATTTTCATGGCTCATTTCAGCATCGTTAGCAACTTTAGCAGAACCTTCACTGCTGTTGTTTGTCTCAGATTTAATATGGACTCCTTCAATCACCTTTATGTTTCCTTTTTCAAAAAGATCATTTTCACCTTCGGGTTCGATATTTCGGAACCTGTCGTTTGATTTTTCGGGGGAATCATACAAGTTTTCGGTAACTTCATGGTTATTTTTTTTCGTTTTATTAGAAGTTTTTGAATTACCATCACTCATAGCAGACAAACTGGGAATGTTTGTGCCATGTTCGTTAATATTTTTTGTTAATATGTTTTCATTAAGGTCATCTTCTTCCTTAATAGTGTTTCTATCAAAATCACAGTTTTCTTCGTCGATTGTGTTTTTCCAAAGTTTTGCAATACTTTTGTTATTTTCAGTATAGAACGAAGATTTCATTTTACCTTCATATTCATAACTTTTTTCAGCAGTTTCGTTGGTATAATCATCCGCCCAATCCTTGTCTTTACTATATTTAATGTCTTTTTCATCGTTTTGGGCAATGTCAACTTCTTCCTTATTCTCACCTTCATCACGATTATCAACGTCACCGATATAATTTCTTCTATTTTGTCCGTGGAATCTTTCGTCGAGTGGATTTTCACCAAAACCAGAAACTGGTTGATTAGATGTCCTGGGAGAAAATTTAGAATCAGCTTTGGCAACGTTGTTAATAGTGTAAGGATCGTCTCGTATTATAATATCATTTTCATCGATATTTCGTCTGGAAAACTCCTTGCTACTTGAAGAATTTTTGTTAACAACAAGATCGATACAATGGTTACTGTCAAGATATCTAGCCATATTTCTATCTAAATAGTTTATATCGCTTTTGTTTGTGCTATAGTTTCCTGCAATAAAAATATCACCTTTTTGATCATTAAATGTATTGTCACCTAATGGTTTGGGTTTAATATCACTGTTCTTGCTGCTGGCTAGTCTTGAAATAACATAGTTGTTGTTACTGTAGTTTTTCCCTATGTCTATTCCTGTTTTGCTCAACAACTCTTCCTTAAAGCTGCCATGACTTGTATTTTTTCTGTTGATAAAATTATCACTAATAATGCTCTTCCTTGACAACCGGTTATCATTGTTTGAATCTCGTCTAATTCTGAGGTCATTTTCGTTAGTATCTTTCTTAATACTAAAGTCTTCATCAAAACTTAATCGGTTCGTTAATATGTCGTCATTATTTGAACTCTTAGATAAATTCACCTCTTCACTGAAGCTAATATCGCCGTTATTATTACCATGAATAGGTGAGTCTGTCACGTTTGGTCCTTGTATTTCATGTTTTTTAACGTGTCGGTCTAAATTTGTTTGCTGACCAAAACTTTTGCCGCACAATGTGCACCGGAAAGGACGTTCCCTATTATGAATATTTCGAACATGTCGTTGTAAATTGGAGGAAATGCTAAAAGAGCGTTCACAGAATTTACATTTGTATGGTTGTTCTCCAGTGTGTGTACGTAAGTGCCTGGTTAAGTTTGCCGACCTGGGGAATATTTTGCCACAGTATTTACAAGAATACCTCTCCTTAAACTTGCTGCTATGGAATGTCATGCTGCCACTACTGGCAGAACCACTTCCGGCACCGACGCCAGTCAGAGCAGCTCCTGCACCTGATGCTGCTGCTGCAGCAGCCATGAGGTGATGTGTTCCACTTCCGACCCCAGTGCCAGCACCGCCACCAGGCCGATTAGCTGCGGCTGCTGCTGCTACCGCTGCTGCAACTGCGGCGGCAGCAGCAGCAGATAAAAGGCCATGCCCTCCAGGAGGAGGTGGGTACCTGAAATTACCCATACCCATTCCTGTACACGAACCAGGGCCCTGGCCGTTTCCAGCAGCTGCTGCTGCAACTGCAGCTAAAGTTGAAGCAGTTGTCTGAGCACTGTTTGTATTATATCCGAAATTGCTCAATCCTGACGCTGAACACGGAATGCCTCCTCCTAGTGTTTGTGAACTACTATTGTTTGCATTTGAAGTGGCAGTGTTGTTATTGTCATTATTATTGATGTTGTTGCCACTCTGGGCATTTGATCCACTTTTACCACCTCCTCGGATCATATCACTGTTGTTATCTGTATAAGAAAGGCTATTGTCCATAGGAGAATCTAGAAATCCACTGTATGAAACGAGGGGATGTTGGTAAGGATGAGTTGTGGAAGATGATGTAAGATGATTGGGAAAACTGGGATGTTGTAAGTGGTGGGGTAGCGTAGGATATGATGAATGGGCATGATATCTATTTAAGGTTGCCATCATTGACGATGTGTATTTTTCTTTGTCTATCGTAGAGTAATAGGGATCTAACATATAGGATCCTGCAAAAGGGTAGGCATAGTGCAGCTCAGATCCAGACTCTGATAGTTTAAGTGCAGCAGTCATGGTTTTGGAATCTAATTCTGAGCCTTCATTACCGCCTCCCTTCTCCCCGCTTTTCGTCAGTTTAGATGATGCTATAAGACCTGATCCATATACATGAGTTTTTCGGGATGGGTAACAATTAGCAATGAATGCCTCGTCGGTGTTTTTGTTTAAGATATTATCCACTGTATGTTTCGAATTTGTAGATAAATCAAGCGGGGCATCTAATATGCTTTTTATTTCATCTTTCACATCCAGATTATTATGGGTTTCATGGAAATTACTGCCGATAGAATTATCCTTCAGCTTCCCACGTCGTTCGTTATTTTTTCTTTCTTCAACCTTATCTTCTTCTTCTTCTTCATCTTCCTCTCTTATACTGTCATTGTAATAGTGATTGTTATAAAAGTCTCGATAACAATAATTGTAGTCTCTGTTGATGAAATGTTTGTCATTAAGAAGCAGTCCAAACTGTCGATTTTCTTCCATGTTGCGACTCTTAATTTCGTCAACATCATGTAAGTTTCCATACTCAAAACTATCTTCGTCGAACATGTCTTCTTCAAATTCTTCTTCTTCATCATCATCATGCTTTCCATCTTCAGCAATATAAGCAGACATTGCTGCTGCTACACGTTCGCTAGCAGTTAACCCTGACTGAAAATTTGTTTTCAATCTGGATTTAAATCTTACACGGCGTTGCTGTGACTGCAGTCTTTGTTGTTGTTGTCGCTGTTCTATGCTAGATTTAGACAAATCAAATGGTGCTATTTGATGTTCTGATTCTTGTTGATGATCAAATTGTTGGTGTTTAGTAGGAGAATTCTGGAATGGAAATGAGTCAGGGTTTTCTGTTTCCTGTTTTAAAAAGCCATAGATTTGCTGCTGATGCTCTTGTAAGTATCGCTGATGTTTCTGCTGTCGTAGATTAGAAATGTCATTATCACTGTTGTTTGAGTTCTTGTTCACTCCTGGTTGCAGATGTCGTTTCCGGCTCTTATGACTTCCACTTCCGACACTAGAAGCTATTAATCCACGCTTAGCCATCGATACAAGACTTGGTAGTGAAGATGGATTGAAAACAGCTTCTAATAAGTTGTTGTCATTTTCATTTCTAGTATCATCGTTATTATTATCATTATCTGGATTCCTTTTCTTCTTAGACAGTTGATGGCTTTGTAGGTCATCAGAGTTTCTCGTGCGGAGGTTCAGGGCACCGTCTAAGAACATGGCTGCCTCTGCTAATGCAGTTGCTGTGAAAGCATTTCCAAACTGGGGTTGGTTTCGATATTGGTAATAAGGAAGATTACTTATGTTGCTGTTATTAAAATTATTGTTACCGTAGCTACTATGGCGACCTCGCTTTCGTCTCGATGTAGGTCCGGTCATACTGAGATCTTTGGCATCTACGTAGTCATTTCTCAGTTGTCGTCTGCTGTCATCTTTTTCTGGTAACATTGTAGAATCAGAGTTAGAATTTTTCGGGCAATTTCTTTCTTCCTTTTTAAATTCTTCTGCGCCAGTATCTTCTTCACTGTTATCTCCATCTTCAATTTCGTCTTCATTTTCTCCAACGACTACAACTTCTGTTCTTTCCTCGTGTTTTTCTATTCCCATTCTCTGTCTCTTTCTTGCTTTCCTTTCTTTCTTCTTCTTTCTTGTTTCTGAATTTTCATTGTCGTCTGTCCTCTTACGAAGAACGTTGTTATCTAGATTTGCTTCGTCATCGTTGTCGTCACCACCAGAAGTCGTTCCTGAATAATTGGATGAAGCAGACGACGGCGAAGAGCAAGAAAAGGATGACACAGCGGCAGGACTTTTACATCCGGTAGAATTTAAAGTACTGCTTCTGTTGTTGTCGTTGGTGTTGTTATTGTTGTTGATGATGTTGCTTCTATTGTTGTTATTATTACCACCGCTGAGCGGAGTTTCGACAGACATCCGTGTTAGATGTACATCATGTTTATCTTTAACTTGACCAAGTTCATTTTCAATGACAGTTCCAGATTTTAAACGCGAATTTTCTGAACTGAACGTTCTTAAATCTTCCTCATTAATGTTCTTGCCGTTACTGTCTTTGTTTTTCAGTCTATTACTGTTGTTATCGTCTATTGTGTTATTGTTGTTATCGCCCGCCGTATACTTTTTCTGATGCTGAAGCATTAGCACGGCATCTCTGTCATATGACACTTCGCTTTGTTCGTTCTCTTTATCGTCTGCAGCATTAAAAACATTATCAAAAGACCATCGTTTGCTATCCATTACATCGTGGCCAATGTTTTCTGTGTCTTCATTCTCCATTGGGTCCAATTCATCGTCATTTTCCAGTTTCTCTCTTCCGCTCTTTCTTTCGTCTCTTTCCTCATCTACCTCATCATATCTCTCCAATTTCCAGTCAATATGTTTTTTCTCATCAAACTCTTGATTTTCAGGCCACATTTTATTCTGGGTCTCGACATCAATTCGACGCCATTTATAGATGTCTCTTTTATAACAACTGTCCACATTGTCATCGTCATCTTCTAGGTTCAACCCTTGTTCTTCCTGCCAAAGGTCAATATCAGATTTTTCTATCAAATTATTATGCCCAGAATCCAGCCATTCGTCAGGTCGCTTATGTCTTATTTTTCTATTCCGTTTTCTCCATTTCCGCTTCTTCTGACTTCGACTTTCGTAATCTAGCTGATCCTTTATCAACATGCCACTTGAGTGTCTGTCAATATGACTGATATCTGAGTTAGCTTTGTTATCATTAATATTATTGTTGTTGCTGCTGCTGTTCATATTGCTGAGATTAGCCGCAGATGTTGTCAAATTATAACCAGTCATAAAATCGGGAGAATGCAAGTTGAGACCACTTACTTCTGATTCGCTCTGCAGTCGTTGATGTTGAGTCTGTTGTGGTTTTGGTAAGGATAACGACAGAGGTGCATGCGAAACAATGGATGTGGCGGGATGCATTGGTGGAAGAGGTATATGTTGATGAGCATGTGCTGGTGCAGGGGTTGGGGGGATGGCTGCCGCCGGAGATCGAAAGCAGTCAGTGTCCAAAGCAGAATTAGACAAAGGAAGAGAACAGGAATTGATGCCACTATGATTTGTTGTTGAGGTTCCAGCCAAACTAGATGTCGCCATTGCAGCGGCTAATGGCTGAGGAAGAATAGATCCAAACCGAGGTTGCGTGATTAAAGGACGAAAGTAAGAAAGTCGAGGTTGTCCGTACATATAAGCTGAAACAGCCGCTGCGGCTGCAGCAGTGGTCAGCGGAGTATTTTGCTGTAAGGCTCCTAGTCCAGCCGGGACAAGCTTGTCGGGAGTGTAGCAGAGACGCATGCGCAGATGGTGATCAGCTGCGACTGCAGCTGCAGCTGCCGCAGCAGCACTACTTGAGCGAAAGGCCCCATCGCAGAATCTCTTGTGTTTTCCGAGAGACGTTACAGTTGAAAAAACCTGGAAAGAAATAAAAGAAATGGATAAGTTAAGTCAGATCATTATCGCGTACATGGTGCTAGGTTGCTTCAGCTCAACAGTAACCTTCACATAAACATATGCTAGACATTTCTCTTAAGTTAGGTTTTGGAAAACGAAAGATCTAATAAACTTGAATCATATATATTATAAACTTATTCTTAAGTCGGTCTCTGGGGTAGATCTAATTCAATTTGAATATTGGTCTTAAGTTAACTTTTACGAAATAGAATATCAGAGAGAAAGTAAACAGAGAGAAGGATCGATCGAATACAGCTCTAATATCTGAGTCTCTCTTTCAGCTGAGAACATTTACAGCTGTTTCTATTTACAACCTACTGTTATCTTAGGTAGAATTGCTACAAATGGATGCGTTGTGTATGGAATGGTAGATGTAACCAGGAATTACACATCCAACAAATAGGTGTGAATGTGAAGGAAATTTAAAGAGAAAATTCCTTATATTTAGTGTAATATCAAAAATATGAATAAATCTCCGGAAGATTACGTGTATGTGTATGTTTATACATGCATACACACACACATACATACATGCATCCATACATACATACACACATACATACATACACACACATGATTATATATATATATATATATAGATAGATAGATAGATAGATAGATAGATAGATAGATAGATAGATAGATAGATAGACAGACAGACAGACAGACAGACAGACAGACAGACAGACAGATAGATAGATAGATAGATAGATAGATAGATAGATAGATAGATAGATAGATAGATAGATAGATAGCTATCAACAGTGCTAATGAAGCTATAAACTTAGGTAAAGATTGTAAGAAAAAAAAACATATCTGATTTGATGAGCAGAATAGAATATACATTAAAAAAAACAACATAACAAAACGGGATAGTCAAAGAAGAGTATGCGCAGTGAAGTATCCAATGGCTTAGATGAAGGTATTAACTCCTTGGAAGGAAGTTCAAAGTTAAGTAGGTATATGATGTGCTAAAAATAAAGTAACAAAACAAAAACACCTTAGACAAAAACAATGCAAAACAAAACTAGAAAGAATGAAGAAAAATATTAACAAATAAAGAAAAAAAATAAAGAAGGCAAAAGACAGGAACTGCCAATCAAATCGTTTCTGATAATAGCTTTTGCAACCACGTGCCAATTGTAGAGCATCCAACTGCAACAAGGCATGCAGATAGAGAAAAGATCAATGAGGGGGATTTTCCACAATG
>NC_068996.1:4520809-4523361 GCF_001194135.2 Octopus bimaculoides | reverse complement strand
ACACACACACACACACACACACACACACACATTGTGCATGCTGCTTGAATTGTGTCCAGTGAGTTGTAATTCTTTTCATCGCTTCCCAAATAAGAAGTGTACCTCGTAGGATTTTAGCTTTTCTATAATTAATTCTTGTTTGCCATTTTATATTTCTTTAAAATTACACTACACTGCTTCAGAGTCAATAATGAGATACTAATTGGAAGATTGAAACAAGTAATTATCAAGCAATTCAAGTTCATAATAAGCTGAATTGAATCTTAATTAACAATAATTTTGGATATATGCGAAACCAAGTTTAGGTGAAATTGTCACGCGCACACATATACTTCCCAGTATTAGATGCCAATTTGTTGTCCAGAGCAAGTATCGCAAGGGACTTTGTCCGGAAAGTGCATGTTTTCCGATAATTTCAATAATGTTATACTGATTTACTGCAACGAAATACACGTGCACACTTTTCTTATTATAAGTACACTTACCTACATACATATCTATATTTATATGCATGCACGAATGACTGCATACGTATGTATGTAAGTATGTTTTTAAACACATACACACACACACACATATATATATACATATATATAACTGTATATATACAGATGTGTGTCAACTTGTGTCTACGTATGAGTGTATGTGTGTGTGCGAATGTAGTGCACGCATGTGCGTGCATGCGTTAAATCTGAAGAATCTGTGAATTCCACGAATGCTTTTGTATGTGTGTTTATGCATATATTGTCTTCGAAACCGTATTGCCACTATTGAAGTCTCGAGTGAGTTATTGTGACATGCACAGCTTCTTTCTGAAAAAAAAAAGATAAGAAAAGCCCCGTAAATAAATAGTAATTAAAAACTAAGGAAGGAAAATGTTGCGGTGTAGGAATTAAAATTACCTGTTGGCAGTCTTTGCATTTGATCTGTTGTCTGCAATCAGCATGCATCCGCTTGTGTCTGCATAAATTGGAAAACTGTGTATACGCCTTTAGGCAGACTTCGCAACGGAATGGTTTCACGCTGCTGTGAATGTGCTGGTGTTGCTTCAAACCGCTCGATGTTGCGAACGTCTTTCCGCACTCGGGACACGCGTGAGACCTGGCACCTACATGCTGCGAACGGATGTGACGCTGCAGGTTACTGGGGTCAGTGAAAACCTTATCGCAGTTTTCGCAAGGGAACCTGTTGCCAAGGTTCAATGCAGCGTTCGCCGCACTGATAGTGTTAATGGCAGTATTCTTGTTGCTATTGCTGCTGCTGCTGCTGCTACTGCTGTTGTTGTTCTTCTTGTTGCTACTGCTGCTGTTGGCGGTGGAGATGGCAGCACTGGCATTGCTACCGTCACCATTGCTATTTCTACCAGAGTTACTATTACTGCAATTGCTATTACTACTGCTGTTACTGCAGTTACTACCAATCGTCACTTTACTCTCGGTGTTGCTAACGGTGTTTGGTGGTGAACCTGCACTAATACTGTTACTGTTGCCTCCTCCGTCTACATTTTCTCCTTCTCCTCCTTCGCCATCCCCACCACCTCCATCGCTATCGCTGTTGCTATTTACACTATCGGGAAATAGCATTCGGTTGCTAACAATCGACGGAGGATCGACATTATCACTGTTATTACTCCTATCGTTATTTTTACTATTAGTATTATTAGTGACATCGTCATTAGCATCGTTGCTGTCATTTCCATTAGCATCTTCGCCGTTGCTATTGGTGTTGCTAGTGTTAGCACCAAATAACATTTTGCTGTCAACGGGAGAATATTTCCTAAGGAATTCGTCTTTGGTATTGGCTGAACTAACTTTGAATCTGTTGCTTTGGTGGCTGCCGCCACCGCCACCGCTGCTGCTGCTGCTGCTGCTGCTGCTGCTGTTGTTGTTGTTGTTGCTGTTGCTGTTGTGAAACATTGTCATTTCGGGTGTTGTGTTGGCTGATGGTGATGCTGCTCTTGTCGTCGATGTCATCGCCGTCCGTGTCGTCATCGTCGACTGCGCCGATAACGGCGATGATGAAGTTAGTGAAGGTGGCGGTGACGAAGATGACGGAGATGGTGCTGAAGAAGAAGGGGATAAGGACGACGGCGGCGACGACAGTGGTGGTGAGGGAGATGTAGTGGCGATGGATACTGGTGTCGGTGTCGTTGCTGTTGGTGTTGTTGTAGTCATTGTGGTTGTGGGTGACTGTTGACAGGGTACTATTGACAATAGTTGAGAAGGAGGGGATGCTGATGAGGAAGGGGAACGTGAAGTTGGAGACATTGTCATGTTTGAAGTATTTTTCGCTGGTCTCCTGATGTTGTTGCTGTTGCTGTTGCTGTTGGTTGTACATTCCAGTTGAATGGCAAACTGCTGGCTATGAATGAGAGCCTAAAAAAACAGGTGAAACAGAACAATGCATTAAACATACTCACATTGCATATATACAGTCCATTATACACACATACATATATGTGTGTCAGTGTGTATATTTATATATATATATATATATATATACACACACACACACACATATATATATATATATATATATATATATATATACGT
>NC_068996.1:4512880-4520415 GCF_001194135.2 Octopus bimaculoides | reverse complement strand
TATATACGTATATGATATAAAAAATATTATTGCTCCACTAACAAAGTGCACCAAAGAAGAACAAAGAGCAGTGATCTGATTACTCTGGTCGAGAGGTATGTCAGGTGTTGAAATTCATCGGAGGCTTTTAGCACAATACGGGGACAGTGCACTACCACACAAAAATGAGTATGAGTGGACTGAGATGTTTAAAAGTGGCCAGACAAGAATGATGCACGAAGAGGGGTGCAGAGCACCTGTCAAGCTCCACCACTGACGAAAAGATTCAGCAAGCTCGAGAAAAGGTAATGGTCAACCGATTCACCATTACCATCTCTCGAATCACTTCTCTTTGTTCTTCTGTGGTGCACATTGCTAAAGGAGTGGTCATGCTTACACTGTAAAGCCAGAAAGAAAAAAATGCCGCAATCAGGCTCAAACTTCGATCACATGACTACAATACTACCAACTATAAGTATGCATTCACAGAAGGCAGTGCGACAATAATAAAGAAATATTATGGGGAATGTGCGGTTAATTCTTGACTTACTCTCGTATATATATATATATATATATATATATATATATATATATATATATATATATATATATACTTATATAAATATACATACACACGCACATAATATCATAATGTACTGAGTTCTGTTTTTCGTTGAAATATTCGTACTTAGCACACAGTACTTAGAATTATAAAAAGATTTTCAAAGACTGAGAACTATTCAACGAGAATAAACAGTAAATGCAAGTGAAGATTTGAAAAATAAGAGAAGCTAGATTCAAAATTACATACTCAGAACTTATTACAAAAAGTGACCGATCTTTAGAACCGAAAGCATTATGAAACACCTTAGATAGAATGTCTTACGTTTTAATAAAAGAGACTTAGACCTAGTTGTAAAAACAAATTTATATCATTCTAAGAAAAAGGAATTAAAATGCTCACCTGATGTCGTACCAAATCAGATCTCCAGTCGAAAGTCTCACTGCAGAGATGGCACTTATTGATTGGCTCTCTGTTAAATAAATAAAGAAGTATTCTAGAAAACAATAATTGTTATAAGCTTGATCGACAATAACATTTTAGTACCGTTCTAAATATTTTGGGGGTATTTTGAACTCGAATATCTCTAGATTAACAAGTAGACATAAACAGAAGCCCGTGGAGGGTTTCATCAGCAAATATATTTTATAGGTAAACTATCAGCATGTTTAAGTTGCTGGAACTGTTAAGCGAAGATTTTTCCTGATACGTCGGACACTATCATGAAGAGAGAGAGAGAGAGAAAGAGAGAGAGAGAGAGAGAGAGAGAGAGAGAGAGAGAGAGAGGGAGGGAGAGAGGGGCGGATAGAGAGATAAAAGCGGTGTTGTGTCCTTTGGCTTTGGAAGTCTGATGAAAGATTTTTAAACTTTGATGTAACTTTGCCTTTCATTTCTTGAGTTTTGATAAAATAATCACCAGTCACAGAAATCGCTAGAATTAATTGTACGTCTACCCCATAGGTCTGTGTCAATGGAGAAAATCAATAAGACCCAATGTGTGAACATCTATGTGGTCACTTACCCTGCTAGAACTAATAGTCAAATCTTCTTAAAATTAATACCACCCCAAAGGAACATTAAACAATGTGGTTTTTGATATGTTTAGGAAAAATACGGGACGGTAATAAGAGGAATATCTTTGCTCAATTAAGGATAGGCTAAAACTAAACAGCAGCAATAACAACATCAATATGATCAATATGATTCAGTTGAAGCCAATTCACTTCAGACATGTCACCCACTACTGTTGTCAGAGCAGCAGTCATAGTATCCCATTTATTTCTTCTCCTAAAATCATGCTGTTATTTATTGTCTGGTGAAAAAGAATGTTATATTTAGACATTCAACTTAAGAAAATAGCTACGCTTTGAACGCCTGCGGTGTGAGAGGAATAGACAAAGCTCGTGCAAGGTGGAAGTTACTCCTTGTCTAGGTGGAAGTGGTATTACATCTTTAAAACGTTATGGGTAGATTTATAAAAAAATTTAGACAGAGTTTTCTGATCTTCATGCATTTCCCATTAATATTTACGATTTAAGATTAGAAAATAAAAAAAAGAAAAATGGAGAAAAAATCAACAAATATACATAATTCGTTAATTAGCTTAATGATGAAGTTATAAAATCTCCCTACATTGTAGGAAAGATAAATTGGCAACTGACTATCGCAAATTAAAAACGTGGAATAGATTCAAGTGAAATAAAAATTGTGAGGTCGTTCCAGTTAGTAGGGAGGTCATCTGTTACTTCACTGCAATTGTGTAATAGCATGGTTTAATGTGTTGCATTTTTGGTAATCTATCCCATCTACATTTGCTGCAGAAGAGTCTTTGAAGCCCTTTGTGTAGATAGTATGTAATGCAAAGGTAAAAATTATGATATGGAAAGTCAACCAATTGGTGACGATTTGACTTCAGAACTAAAATGTTTGTAAGTCAGTTGTGCCAATTCTGACGCCAAGCTCGTTCGTTGGTACTATGAAATCATAACAGGAACTTGCAGCAGAGGAAGAAGAAAATGTCAATTATTTGTGTAACTGGAAAACGATGAAAAAAGAAAAAAAAAAAAAACAGAACTGAAAACGATGTGTCCTACTTTTGAGGATGTAAATATGAATGTTAGACCTGGATCAATATTGGTTAATTGTTGTTGCTATTTTCATTCTTGTTCTAGTTTAGTACTAAATTAGCCCTGAACGAGCAGATACTTGTGATTCAAAGCAGGTACCTGACTTTTCATTCATATATATATATATATATATATATATACATGTATGCACATACACACACACACACACTCACTCACACCTGTACGCACACGTGCACACACATTCACACACACACACACACACAAACACGCACGCACACACCTACAATCAGATGAAAGATAGACCATACCAAAGATGTGGACGCTCTCAAGTATGTTATGTATATCCATGTATAGAAATAAGGTTGTTTGTGTGTGTGTGTGTGTGTGTGTGTGTGTGTGTGTGTGTGTGTGTGTGTGTGTGTGTGTGTGTGTGTGTGTGTGTGTGTGTGTGTGTGTGCCTTTGTGCTTGTTTTACGAATGTGTGATTTCTGGGAGTAACTAAATTCATTATCCATTGTTTAACTCTTCTTATCTGAGACAATATTTTGTAATTTAAAAGAGATTTGGCAGATGTTTCAAGCTAAATAAACGCTTATTTGTTGGTGCCTGTGTTGACTCGATATTGGTGAATTTGCCTTTATAGGTAAGTTGTTTACTGACTTAAGAAGAGACCTTAATGAGGAACTTTAAACAAAGAAACCAGATCTGAAGAGAAAGTGATATTAGTAATGGTGGTGGTGGTGGCATCAATGGCGTCGGCAGCGGTGGCGGTGAGAGGGAAGGAGGGAGTGAGGAACGAGATGGCGTGACATTTAGTTTGTTGATATCGCATGAATGTTAACTGGATTGCAAGTGGGACGTAATAGATTTGTGACTGATTGTAAAAGTACAGGAAGAGAACACTTATTGTACTGTGGCCACTACGAAAGTCGCTAATTGAGATATGGAATGGACAGTTAGATTAAAGATGACTTGACTGGACAACTTACAGCTTGTCACTAACGAATGACAGCCACTATTCTGCCAAAAACATACGTGAAATAGAGGACGACTGCAGAATGGAACTGTTAGTGATAGTCCACAAAGTTTTCTTGTCTGTACTTGTGTTTTTGTATTTACAGACAATCTATTTTAGTATGGAACAGCTATGATATTTTGAATTACTGTAATTATATTAATGCTCTTCCTCTCCATATCCTTTCACTGGTTTAGTTATTGGACTGCAGCCATGCTGAGACATCGCTTTATAGATATATGTTCAAATTTAAGATGGACTGCATCGAAGTAATTAACAACACTTAAAGACTAATTGCCAAGTAGCTAAGTGGAAATTTACAAGCATACAAGACGACATACATGTCATAGGTAGTTTTAAAATTAAAATGTAGGCCTCCAGTATGACCTTGTCCATGCTAGCTAAACCAAAGTAAAAGCACTAATGAACCTAAAGAACGAATGCTTAACAACGAGAGAGCCCGCTGAATTTACATGGTCTTTCGAACTACAAGTAAGAGCTGCCAAATTTCCCTCAAATCTCGCCGCTCTCTCTCTCTTTCAGTGTTAGTCAAAAAGAATACACAAGACAATGTTGTCTTAAATATATATAAAAAAAGATCCCCTCCCCAAAGAAACAATAAAACGGATGGTCAATACTGGAGCGTCCTTGATTTAATACTTCTAGATATCACTCATCTCATTTTTGTTTCCATCAGTAGTCGTCTATAGCCTACTGTAGCATATTCTCTAAAGCAAGGGTGGGGAAACTTTTTAGAGCGGTGGACAAAAAATTCCAGAGAAAAAGGTCCGCGGGTGGATCACAAATTCTAACTCTTTTCTCTGTGTAAATCTTGTATACATCTATGTATAATTCAGTATGCATTAATAAAGATAAGTTTAACACATCAAATTAATGCGTAACATCTTCATTAACGCCGCCATTGAATTTAGGATGTTTATATTACCTATGAGGTATTCTATATTTTTCAGCTAGAGTGTAGTTGGATCTCAGAGGAGTGATACAAACCTAACAATATGCGTTTTATAGTGAAAACAAAAATTTCCATTCAAATGACAATTACCGAACGATTTTCAGTTGGAGTCTAACCGTTTTAAGTCGTAGTGGAAACGCGACCTATGTTGCAATTAGGTATACGAATATTGTATACATTTTTTAATTGATAAATTTACTATATTTTGTACATACGAGTATACAAGCCTGCAAGGTGCAATAAAATATGCTCGCGGGCAGGGGTCTCCCCACACCTGTTCTAAAGTATAAACATGTTTGCTAAAGCTATATAATCATAAAAAATATATATATAGAATATATACAGAAGCAGTATTCATACCGAGAAGTAATATTCATTCCTACTTAATCGTGGATGTTCTGTTAGAAGAAACTTTACTGCGGTAGATACTATGAGAGAAATTCTCATATAGGGGCGGGGTGGGAGAGACGAGTCGCTGCTATCTTTAGCAGTCGAGCGTCCATCACTATTGAGACTAAGTAAGGTCGAAATTACGTGATCTAGTGGTCTTGGCGCTGGAGTTAGTGGGGTCTATCTCTCTGCTAGCGATATAAACAAGAGTGCATTTTGTACCAAAGGCCTATATGACAGTTTCTATCATGGTATTGACTGCAGCAAAGTTTGTTAACAAAATATCCACGTTTAAGGGTTAATAAATATTACTTCTTGCTGTATAACTGTTTCGTTTTGTGTTCTGTTATGCATT
Source organism: Octopus bimaculoides (assembly GCF_001194135.2). Classification (NCBI taxonomy): domain Eukaryota; kingdom Metazoa; phylum Mollusca; class Cephalopoda; order Octopoda; family Octopodidae; genus Octopus; species Octopus bimaculoides. The sequence continues at coordinate 4,515,054 of NC_068996.1, read as the reverse complement.
CAAATTGCTTCATATTGTCAGTGCATTAAATGCATATTAAGCTGGCTAGAAAGATTCATACATGTATGGTCAGTAGAAATATTGGAATTGTGAAGGCTACAATTTTCACCTTTATGACTGAATTTATAAACCGCACAGTAACTTGCTAGTAAATTCAAATACTATCGGCTTGTTATGGATAAGAAAAGTTTTGTTAATAGCGTGTTTGTGTTGTTTTGTTACTATGAAGTTATTGTTTGATGTAATGCATTTTGTGCTGTTTTTCAAGAAATCTTTGAATGGCATATTCATATAGATATATATACATATAGATATGTGTGTGGAAACACTAATATATTCATTGAGCCAGTCAGCCATCTATCCATCTATCCACTCATATATACACACAGACTCTCTCTCTATTTCTCTCTCTCTCTCTCTCTCTCTCACTCATTATATACACAAACACACACGTTTGTGTGTGTGTGTGTGTGTGTGTGTGTGTGTCTGTGTGTGTGCAACACAGGACCACATAAGCAACTTTATTACAACTTTATGCTGCAAATGGCTTGGATTGGATAAATTTAACGTCCCATTCTAATGCGCAAAGAAATAATGCGCTTGTGTGTTACCATGTGTGTCTGTATTTGTGTCTGTGTGAGTGTGAGTGTGTGTGGATGTGTCTTTGTCTATGTATATAAAAAATGTATGTGAGTGTGTGTGTGTGAATGCAAAAAAATTTTATAAGTAAATTTTCTTAGTACCTTTTGGCCTCGTTTTCGATTTTATCGCATTCAGTGTCCCGTGCATGGTACACTTCGTCAGTCATCGGCAATGTTCGGCCACAACCGGAAATTAAAATGTGTCTCTGGAGAGTTGTGTATGTATCAAAGACATCAGGACACGTTGGACATTTGATGAGGGGTGTGTTTTCTACTGCAAAAATAAAAAAGAAATATCCACGTATAAAATATATATATATATATACATACACATATACATGCTAACATGCACACTCACACACACACACTTTCTTAAACCTTTAAGCGCGTTTCTTATTCTACCGGAACTTTTACTGAACCGCTTAGTTATGGAGACGTAAACAAACCAACACAGGTTTCAAATGGATGTGGGGGTACGAACGCATCCACAAAATAGAAAGAAATAGAAATATGCACGTATAATATATATATATATATATATATATATATATATATATATATATATGTATGTATATATATATATAATACAAATAATAAATGAGTATAAGCATATATACGTACATGTATGTACATACCTACATCTACATGTATATATATAGATGCATATCTAGGTACAGGACGTTGCAAAAAAAAAACGGAGTACAGAAAACACACAGGCCACATAGGGAACATTTCCTTCATCAGCTGCCACCATTCTAAAACTAAGCGATACACATATACATACACACAGACATACACATACAAACACACACACACACACACAAATACACACACACGTATATAGTGAAGGGGAAAGGGAGAAACTTTAAAAACAAGTACATATTGTGTATACGTTTATACGTACTCGAATGAACATACAATCAAAGCTATCAATATTCGTAAATACGTGTGTATGCGTGTGTGTATGTGCATGTGTGTGTATGCATGTATATGTGTGTGTGTGTGTGTGTGCGCGCGTGAGCAAGCATATACAAGAGCAACAGTGGTGAAAGTAGGTGCGTGACAAGGTCATATATAAATGTATATAGGCGTGGTTTTAGTTTCTTGAATTGACCGCCACAATAACGCCAAAATTTTATTTTATTCTCTCCACCACACCCCCACTCTCCCTCCTCACTTCCCGTTGCCCGAAGTGACTGAGAAGCAAGTTAGATGTTGACAAGATTTGAACTTGGAATTCAATGGACACAGATTAAATAATATATTATTAAACATTTGAACCTATTATTCACTATTGCTGGCGATTCCTTATAATAATCTATCTATCTGTCTGTCTGTGTGTCTGTCCGTCCGTCCGTCCTTCTGTCTGTCTGTCTGTCTGTCTATCTACATACCTATCTATCTATCTATCTATCTATCTATCTATCTATCTATCTATCTATCTATCTATCTATCTATCTATTTATCAGTCTGTCTGTTTATCTTTCTGTCCGTCTATCTATATTTGTGCATGCATATATATATATATATATA
>NC_068996.1:4509130-4511146 GCF_001194135.2 Octopus bimaculoides | reverse complement strand
CATGACGGTGATAATAACGACGACGACGACAACGACGATGATGATGATGATGAGGATGATGATGATGATGAGGATGATGATGATGATGAGGATGATGATGATGATGAGGATGATGATAGTAGTTTATCTGATGCAGAACCAGATAGCATCCCTCATGGCTTCTGATCTTAATTGATTGGAAGTGCTGTCACGTCCATTGTTTTGTCTTGGTATAAAAGATGGGCTACAGCAAATATTCTGCTCAATACCACAGATTTTCTTGTCAGTTGTTTGACCTTAACCAGTTGAGCATGTCCCTTGGTGGCTGATGATATGTGCATCTCTGATCACGAGCAGAAGTACCCATATATTGAGAGGAATTTGGAGGATTTGAATAATTCACCTCAAGAAACATGGGTGTTTCGTTCATCATCCTTAACCAAACCTTATTCATGGGCCTCTTGAGCAGGATTGGCTACTCGACCTGAAGAAAATTCTAACTGGATCCTGCCGACAAAGTCGTGCACTATTTATCTTGATATGCTGTCACCATGTGATGCGTGTACCAGGTGCACCCTTATCAGCCGAGAATTATGATGGGTATAATGAACCTCGTATTTTTGTACACCAGCATCATTTTAATGGCATGCGTTGCTCTCTTACTCAATGATAATAATATGGAAGGTTACGCTATGTATGTATATGTGTGTGTGTGTGTGTAGATAGACAAATATGCACATATACATATTTAATATCAATCACGTAGATAAAAATGCCTGTTTCTGTACGAGTTAAAATGCCATGATGCTGAACATTAGTCTGGAGGCTACGATATCTCAAACAGGACCATCATATTTTAATTTTTAGGCTTGGAATATCAGTGACAATATTATGCAGTGTATTTTTCTCTAAGATAACTGAGGAGAGGGGATTTCGGAAAGATTTAGTTGCCATATCAAGTAGGTTACGTGAATGCGAAGAATCTTCTTCTTTTGGTTCGATATTATTGTTCTTCATCGATCAAAAGCAATAGATTTGTGAGGATCCTGTATTTTTAGAACATTTTTCTCTCTCAAATATATCTTTTTTTCTACCTTCCAATAATTTCAACGTCGAAATAAATTCAAATACAATTGGCAAATTTCGGTTCTCGTAAGTGCATTTCGAACACATATTTACTGTTACTGACATGTTCTTGCTGTGGTTGTTGTTTATGATTTTCTTGTCAGCTTTGATTCCACAGACTTATGAGGAAAGTCATAACATATCGTAAACATTCTCGTCTTTTGTCAGACATAAGTAACACTAGAGGTACATCATACTAGAGGTACATCATACATCGTACCTTCGCGTTGATACTTGTTGTTGATACTTTTTCTAGGTAGTAAATATTATCAAGGTCATTCTAACCATGACCATACCGTTTATCTCCAACAAATTGAAATAACAAAAATAATACAGTACTAACAGCAATACAAAAGAACAGCACTATTAGATAATGTGCTCCTCGGTACACTGTGTCAGAAAAAACAAACGGGATGTTTGTGGATGGAGCGTCTTTTTATCATGAACAGATCTGCTCAACCAGCAGATCAAGAAATGCTAACATGGCCGACAACAGCGCCGGGGCTCCTCAGAGAGAAGTTCATATCCGAAACAGTTTTACTCGTCTAACTGACTTCGCAGTATACAAGTGTGCTTTCTGCTAAATCTAAATCCAAATACCGCTGCATCTGTCTTTCGCGTTTTATTGATCTTATCGTTGATAAAATAAATATAAGTGTATATAAAAAGTTATCGATGTAATCGATTATACACTCCTTTCACACACACACGCACACACAAACTTTGAGGTCAATATGCTAATGCTGCTTTTAGAAACTGCCTATACGTACATGCATGCATACATATATGCACATACATACATTACATATATACATATGTTTGTTGTTTATAGTTTCAGCTTAAAGCTGCGCCCATGCTGATGCACCGCCGTGAGATATATATATATATATATATATATATATATATATATAT
>NC_068996.1:4505792-4506475 GCF_001194135.2 Octopus bimaculoides | reverse complement strand
TATATATATATATATGTGAGTGTTTGTATGTACACACATATATTTGCGTGTGTGCACACGTACACACACAGAAACGTATAGAAATCCACACGAATGTCTAGAGGTGTAGAGACAGAGATAATACCTTGGAGTTTAAAAGATGAGACCTTGCATCGATTTAATATGAAATACTTAACAGCTCGGTAAATAAATCGTAAAGTTGGAGACCTACATTGGCGGATCACTATCCAGGCAGATCCATACACTGCCACATTTGTGTGTGGGTGGTGCGTGCATAAGTGTATGCGTGTGTGTCCTGTTTGTGTTACCTATCTTGACCCTGTGCAAAATCCCAAATTGTATTTAATTTACTTTGCGGGAGCAACTGTTTTAACGAGAGCGTATATTGTTGTTAAATGCTTGAAATACGAGAGTAGAAAAACAGCCAACAACTGATGAAGGGTCGTTCATTATGTTGTTTGTTTTGTTTTCTATCTGTGTCTTTCGTTGTTGGAAAGAATAGTTCATGTTTCATGTACTCGTGCTTCGTACTTTGTTGTTGTACACGTTTCGTGACGTCCTGTGCCCACATATGCATATACATATACGTATAGATGTAATATGCATATAAATATACGTATAGATGTAAGTACATATACGTATGTATATGTGCATATATATATATTATTTGTATTATTTTATAT
>NC_068996.1:4504469-4505304 GCF_001194135.2 Octopus bimaculoides | reverse complement strand
AGAGAGAGAGAGGGGGGTAGAGAGAGAGAGGGGGGTAGAGAGAGAAAGAAAAATAGATAGACAGATAACTCACCATCTATCTATCCATCTATGTATTTGTCTGTCTGTCTGTCCGTCTATCTATCTTTCCATCTATCAGTCTCCCTTTCTCTCTCTCATTATCTATCTACCTATCTAACTATCTCTTTCTCTGTGTATCAATCCATTCATCCACCACCACCACCTCTCTACCTATCTGTCTATCTACCTATCCATCCATCCATCCACCCATTCATCTATCTATCTGTCTGTCAACAGAGAAAGAGAGAGAAAGAGGGAGAGAGAGAAGATAGGGAGATATACCGGTTAAAATGCAAAAATTAAGCTAATTATCAGTGAAATACAACAAGGCAAGTGATAGTATGGTATAATCCAATGAAGTTCCTTTGTCAATGTATGTCTGGCAGATAAACATACAACAAGATTAAAAGAAACACACACTCTAAATCAACAAAAGAAAGACCAACAAAATCAAGGAGAAACAAGCGAAAATAATTATTTTTGAACTTGTGGTTTATAAATGAACATACAATACAGAATGTGCTCAACGATGCGTAACAGTGAAAAGAAAGAGTGTGTGTGTGTGACTGTGTGTGAGTGTGGTTATATATAAATGACATATCCAATATTTACATGTCTATCACAGAGTATACATATATATATATATATATATATATATATATATATGAATACCACCTATTCCCCTCCATTTTCTTATTGCTATATATATATATATATATATATATATCAACTTTAAATAGAGCTCAAAATATATATATATATATTCAGAATATAT
>NC_068996.1:4498324-4504239 GCF_001194135.2 Octopus bimaculoides | reverse complement strand
ATATATAGTTATACATGCGCGCGATAACACAGTAAGTGTTCGATCGTTTGAGTACCCGAAGAAATTTAGGTTTGAGCTCTTGATGACCTGAAATAATTAGGAAATTACAACTTTTGAGTTAGTAAACTAACCAATATATGATTTCATGATAGTATCCCCAGATGTACCATCTTAATTTATAAAGAAAATGTCTAACAAGAATGTGTTAGCAAGTGCTACATGCCTGGCATTTCAAAATATAATCAACTTTGCTGTTTGTTGCATATTATAGAATGACGTGATAGATGAATGAATTGATTATCTTAAAGGAAAAATTCCATCTGTATATTAATTATAATTATTTTTATTTTCATTTGTTTATTTATTGCTTTACAACTTTGCTACTGTTCTCCAAATACTGAATGCCAATTAGATTCATTTAAGTTTTGCTATAAACCTTTATATATTCTGTAATTTGATTGAATTGCTGCTTTCTAATGTTAATAATTTTGGAGATAATCAACAATGTGAACTAAAGTATAGAATTTTTCCCCAAAAAGAGTATTTCGAGGATAATCAAATATATATTTGTAAATCTATATTTGCAAGTTAATGTGCGGCATGATGTTTATCTAACGAAGAAATACACCGAAGTATCAACAATTGAGACACGTGTTCAATTTTTACTTTGTTATTACTACTTGTTGCATTTCACGTTGGTTTGGAATATTTGTACATGATATTTTACAAACATCTAGATTTATGTTTTTGTGCGCAAATGTTTGCGTGTGTGTGTATGTGTATGCTTGTATGCGCGCGTAAATATCCGTTACAAAGTGCGGTGGAAGGTGGCACGCTACCTAAAGATATTTTTTGCTGATAATACTGGGAAAGTGAGCTGATTATATTACGCAATGGATCCCACCGGCTTATGTAATAACGACAACCCACTTGCTGAAACATATGTCACATAAAGCGTAAAATACAAATTAGGTTTATGTATGAATATATATATATATAGAAAGAAAGAAAGAAAGAAAGAAAGAAAGAAAGAAAGAAAGAAAGAAAGAAAGAAAGAAAGAAAGAAAAGAAAGAAAGAAAGAGAGGGTGAGGAGGGAAGATAAATATATGCACAATTTCTCTCTTACACAAACATGCATATGTTTGGGCTCGCTATCTTCAAAGAACTTTCTTCGTAGTCTTCGAAGCAAAAGTCACGTGACCGTCTTCAACGAGAGTTCACTGAAGATTGCTGCATTTAGGTTTTAAATACAGGACTTTGTACCTTTGACCTTTACATTGCCAAAGCAAACGATTAAATCCAATAAAACCAAAAATAACTAAAACTATTAACGTATCCTGTTCCTACGAAAACGACACCTAAATTTACACACTTGAATAAATTCTAAATAACAACATTGCCCCAAATTTAATCAAACATTTCTCCAAAACACCACTCCATAACACCCTACTCGAAACCCTAATTACCATTCCACTCAAACCCACATATCCAAGGAAGATTTTAACTCAACAGAGACTATATGGAGCCAAGATTAACCCCGATGCATCACAGTCCGACGGCGTGTGTGTTTGTGTGAATTTCACCATCCATTATGACATTTTCTAAACCGTTGTAGTGTGATTTCAGGGGCAGTTATTCCTGCAGATCGACTGGTCATGCAAAGCTTCGCTCGGTGGATCACGAATCGCTTCTGTCTCTGGTTTCCATTTGGTGGAACATTTCTAATCATGGTTTTTCCATGACTGAAACTTAAACTGAGTTTTTCAACGCAATAAGAAAGGGAGGGAAAGTTATGTTGATCTCGGCAGGATACGAACTTAAACTGACACAAACAATGCCACTAGTCATTTTGTCAAACGCCTTATCGATTCAAATAATCTACCGCCGAAAACAATAATTAAAGACATCAAGTGAGTCCAAGTCTCATGGGTGTGTACGTGTGTACGTGAGTATATATTGGTGCGAGAGAAAGAGACAGGGATAGAGGGAGTGGAAGAAAGACTAGATGCGTAGATAGCAATAAAGAAAAGGAGAGAGAGAGAATCAAATAGTTAAATTAAATATAAACTGTAAAAAAATAAATTATTGTAGGAGACAGATACAGAGAGAAATATAAGACAAATACGTTGAGAAATAAATTAGATGTAGAAGAGAAGTAAAATCTTGAGGTGAAAATATAAAACTAATTAATGAGACGGCTGGAAAGGTGTACAAAACACATAACTAAAAGTAAAGAATAAAAACTAAAGAAAATAATAACTTGGGCGAAGAAAATAGCCCGGATGTATACGGAAAATTAACAAAGCAACAATAGGTACAGAGTGAAAGAGACTCACAGACGAATAGAATGACAGATGAAGTTGATTAAATAAATCGAAATCAATAAGGCGATATGTAACCACGTTTTTCTTACCCTTCGTCGTCGTCTTCTTCTTTTCAGACAGAAACAACAAAGCAATTAAATGAACAAATAAATCACAAAAAAAAATCACTCGCAAGATTAGCAACAAATTGTAACAGTATTACGTTAATTCATACATTTATGCGCGCACACACACACACACACACACACACACATAGATGGGATTATGTGAATATGGGTGTATGTGTATGTATGTGTGTTTAAATGTTTCAATGTATGTTTTCTCCATTTTTTTCTTCGCTCTCTTCCCTCTACCTTATAAACACTCTCAGGATTAGTAAAAATTTGTTAAAACGAAAACAAAGAAAAGAAAAGAAAAGAAAAGAAAAGAAAGAAAAGAAAAGAAATAATAGAGTTTCACTGACTCAAAAAAAGGAAAAGTCCTCGAACTTCAGATTCCGCTTCTTATTACTAACAAACTCAAAATCATGAAACTTTATCGACGTTATACACTCTTTATCTGTCTGTCTGTCTGTCTGTCTGTCTGTCTGTCTGTCTGTTTGTCTGTCTGTCTGTTTGTCTGTCTCTCTGTCCGTCTGTCTGTTTATCTATCTATCTATCTATCTATCTATCTATCTATCTATCTATCTATCTATCTATCTATCACGCTCTATCTGTCTATCTATCTATCTATTTGTATATATGTCTCTATCTACCTATCTAACTATCTGTCTATCTAACAGACTCTGTGTGTGTGTGTGTGTGTGTGTGTGTCTGTTTGTCTTGCCGTCCGTCTGTCGGTCTATCAATCTATCTGTTTGTCTGTTCATATATATATATATATATATATATATATATATATATGTGTGTGTGTGTGTGTGTGTGTGTGTGTGTGTGTGTGTGCATCTATACATATGCATGTATATGTGTGTGTGTATGTATGTGTGTGTGAAGAGATAGTAATAATAAAAATTCGATAGACGCACCAGTAACTATAAAATAAATAGCATTATAGGAAAAAGAAGAGGTGTGTGTATGTGTATGTGTGTGTGTGTGTGTCAGATCATAAAAATAAAAATAAACAAGAAGAAAAGAAATTCTTATGAGTCAGCATGTAATGGTCAAAGCGATCGTTCGATATCTTCAAAACTTCTTTGAGAATGGTTAACAAAGCAAGACTTATTACCATTGTTGGTGAACCTGAAATTTGAGGTCGTAAAAATTTAATCGTCGGGTCAAGAAGGTAAAGGCATAATCTTCAGATTAAGATGGCAACGCTTTAATCTTCAGATTAAGCATGTAAGCTCTTGTATGTAAATAGTTAAACACTACAATTACGCATTGAATTACGCGATCGCATAAATCAATTCAATTCGATAAAGATATTAAATAAACAAAACGAACAGAAAGCAAAAACGCAAAATAAAAAATAAAAATAAACGTGTAATGGCAGTCTGGAGAAGAGAATTCTAACACTTCCGCAGTTCAAATTCTTCAGTCACCAAAGAAAAATAAATAAAATAAAATAAAATGAATATATATAAATAAATAATTTAATAATAATAATAATAATAACAATAATAATAATAATAATAATAATAATAATAATAATAATATTCTGTTGTGTCTGGGGAGAGTCATTCTCTTTTGGTGCCTTATAATTTAACACACTCACCGGTGAAATTTCCACTCATTTCTTTTTCATTTTTTTGAAATTTTCGTTGCGTCTTGCAACCTTTTCAATAGTTTTGATTAACCCTAATTTTACTGGTGAGTGTGTTGGATAATAAGGCACTAAAAGAGAAAGACTCTCCCCAGACACAACAGAATATACTTCAACACACGAACTCACATAAAGAATCTTGCAAACCAAATCCCAAAACGAAATAATAATAATAATAATAATAATAATAATAATAATAATAATAATAATAATAATAGTTTTAAATTTTGTCCCAAGAGCAGCAATTTTTTTTTGTGGGGAGTGGGGGGGAGTCGATTACATCGACTCCAGTGTGTAACTGTTACTTATTTAATCGACCCCGAAAGGATGAATGGCAAAGTCGACCTCGGTGGAATTTGAATTCAGAACGTAGCGACGGACGAAATGGCGCTAAGCATTTTCTCCTGCGTGCTAATGATTCTGCCAGCACGCCGCCTTATAATGCATTCAAGTTTTGGCATAAGGCCAAAATGTTCGCGGGAAGGGGTAAGTCGATTACATCGACCCTAGTATTCAACTGGTACTTATTTTATCGACCTCGAAAGGATGGAAAGGCACAGTGGACCTCGGTGGGATTTGAACTCAGAACGTAAAGACGGGCGAAATTCTTAACAACAACACCATAAAAAGGCTCTGCTTGAAAATATGTCAGAAGGTTGCTCTCGTGACGACATATCCTATTGACATCGTCAACAATTTTATTCCTATCATTTGGGACATGTTTATACTACATGTTTTTTATGCGAAAAAACAAAAACTCACCAACTTTTCCAAAGAGTTACTCTTTTACTCCTTTACTTGTTTCAGTCATTTGACTGTGGCCATGCTGGAGCACCGCCTTTAGTCGAACAAATCGACCTCAGGACTTATTCTTTGTAAGCCTAGTACTTATTCTATCGGTCTCTCTTGCCGAACCGCTAAGTTATGGGGACGTAAACATACCAGCATCGGTTCTCAAACGATGATGGGAGAACAAACACAGACGAAGGGCTTCTTTCAGTTTCCGTCTACCAAATCCACTCACAAGGCTTTGGTCGGCCCGAGGCTATAGTAGAAGACACTTGCCCAAGGTGCCATGCAGTGGGACTGAACCCGGAACCATGTGGTTGGTAAGCAAGCTACTTACCAGACAGCTACACCTGCGCCTAATTTTTCCATGCATTTATTAAGTCTGCTAGATTGCGTTCGATAATTCGAGCTTGTCACATTTTTAATCATCAGTTAACAAGTATTTCTGAAGCAACACCGCTTTTAATGCTAATTAATGCAAAAAGTTCCATGTGAAAAGTTACGATTTCGATCTTAATTGAGTCCACAATTCAGGAGTGTAGATGACCTCAAACTGGGCTTCAGCGCTGTACTGGAAATACTCCGGTTTTCTACCCTTCCAGTATCTTATATATATATAAATGTATGAAAGTGGGATCTGAGCGCAGTGCGTCAGAACAAATACTTAGAGGCGTTCGGTCAGACTTTCTTATAGATGAGTTTTCGCAATCCACCTTTCTTGATTGACACAGAATATTATTTTTGCAATATTAATACTCTATGGTTAAACGATGATGATGATGATGATGATGATGATATGGATTTTGAATCACCCTGTATAAGAAGCCCCACATACACATGCAAAAATACATACACACATATACCTACATACCTACACATTTATATATATTTATGTGTTTGAGTAGACAGAGAAATAGGCACATAGAATTACAAATGGGCAGAAAGGCACACAGACAGTCAATCAGACAATCAGATAGATACTTAGATTAATTGATAGATAGACAAAAACAGACATATATATATATATATATATAAATGTG
>NC_068996.1:4496624-4497305 GCF_001194135.2 Octopus bimaculoides | reverse complement strand
ATATATATATATATATATATATACATACATGTATATATATATGCATGTGTGTGTGCGTATACATACGCACACTCACACACACACATATATATATATGCACGCAAATTTTTATATCCATAAAAACAAGAACGTGGCTCTTCTTTTTATTTAGTTTTTATGTATATTTACTCACCTAGTGACCTACCTGCTTCTTTTCTATAATCAACAACACCTCTAACTCCAACACCAAACCCGCCGCGTTATACTTCGTGACTAACAAAAAAAAACCCACTTATATGTATTAGGGGTGCTTATACACAGTCAACACACGAACGCGTATATACCATCACACACACAACGGTGTATAGATGTGTATACAGTTTAAAGTATGATTCACAATGTAGACATTCGATTACAAAACTCTGAGTAATGTTAGGCTGAATCAATACTCAAACAGATATCTCTTACTCCAACATGTGCTCAGCTCTGTTTTCATTACTTTGTACACCTATATATATGTATTCACTTGTTTCAGTCATTTGACAACGGCCATGCTGGAGCACCACCTTTTATTCGAACAAATCGACCCCCAAGACTTATTGTTTGTAAACCTAGTCTGCTAAGTTACGGAGTTGTAAACACACCAGCATTGGTTGGCAAGCGATGGCGTGGGATACGAACTCAGATGCACAAATATATATA
>NC_068996.1:4494186-4496141 GCF_001194135.2 Octopus bimaculoides | reverse complement strand
TATATATATATATATATATATATATATATGTATATATATATATATGTATAGAGAAAGAGAGAGAGAGAGAGAGAGAGAGAGAGAGTTAGGTAGATAAAGAGAGATACACATACATGCATATATATATATACACATGTATATATATATTTATATATATATACATGTGTATATAAATACAGATATATAAGTATATAAATATAAACATACATATATATACATATATAAATCTATACATATGTATGTATATATGTATGAATGTATATATGTGTACGTGTGTGTGTATGTATGTATGCATGGACAATCGTGTGTATATATTTGTGTCTGTACAAGTAAATGAGAGAGAGAGAGAGAAAGAGAGAGAGAAAGAGAGAGAGAAAGAGAGAGGGAAGGAGAGAGATGGAATGAAAAATAGTGTGAGTGTATGTATGTGTGTGTGTGTGTTTGTGAGTGCCTCTGTGTGTGTGTGTGTGTGTGTGTGTGTGTGTGTGTATGTGTGTGTGTGTAGTTCGTTTGTATTTAAGTCGCACCAGACAGTCCTCTCATATCTCATTCTTAAACCTCAAGCGTTACCTGTTTTCGTTTGACCTGAACAGGTGTCATTGCGCAACGTCGAGTGTCTTTGTTTTGTTTCCTTAGTAACGGTACCGTTATGACTTACCTGTTCTTCCCTCACACACAACTTTGGCCATGCACACACATCCTTTTCCCTCTCTGTCTCTTCTTCTTAGCATTTCTCTCTGTCAACTCTGTCTCTGAAATCTGTCTCTGAGTTACATACACACATGCAGACATACATACATGCATGCATGCATACATAGGGTAAATAGATACATACATACTTAAATACATACATACCTACATGTGTATATATATACATATATATATATATGTATATATGTATGTATATATACATATATGTATATATTCGTATGAATTTATGAATGTAGATATATATGAATGTATGTATGCATGCATGTATGTATGTATCTCTCTCTCTCTCTCACTCTCTCTCTTTCTCTGTATATATATATATATATATATATATATATATATATATATATATATATACATATATATACATGAATTTATATACTTGCTCATATTTGTATATGTGTTTTGTATATGCGCGTGCACGTGTGTGTGTGCGCGCGCGCATGCTAGGTGTCAATAGCTAACCTAACATTTAAATAAACTTGGAAATATGTCTTCTTTTACTGATATGTCGTAGTGGCCATGCTGGGGCTTCGCTCTCAAAGTCTTAGTCGGTCACCCTCTCCCTTCTAATCACTAAATCAAACTCCTTTTGTCAAACCGTTATACGAACTTGCACGTATCTAACCTAAATAGGAGACCCTAAATGTAGACGTAATATCGCTGGAAATAGCAGTCCCTATCTCTCTCAAATTCACACTGAATTGATTAGAACACGAAGCAGTGTCTATCTATATAGGCCTCGATACTTCCAAAACGACTATATGGTCACAGTTGAAATGTATGAGGTCATATGCCTGCTTTGTCTCTGAATAATAATCTTGATGGTCATAGCTGGAATGACTTGATTCTCCTCGTTCAGAGTTAGCATGACATGTTTAAATAACTGCTACAACAACCTGTTGAATAACGGGCCAAAAAAGAAGACTTTACCTTGTAGCTTGATATTCTACAAATAGCAATTAAATCGCTAAGGACTTGCCCTATTAATTTAAAAACAAAACAAAACGATACATTTGGCAAATGTAGACTTAGATATTCAAAAGAACAATATGACCAAACTGGAACGTGTTTGATCATAGATTTGGTAGATTAAGGTTGACACGGGATTAAATAACAACAAAAGTAACCACAACGGCAACAACTACCGAGAAGGATCGCCTTCCTGAAAATCAAACCATAATGTGGATTTCTGTTACATGGAATTATTCCTTCTTTTGAGTTCCATGTTACAGTTTTGTAGG
>NC_068996.1:4493865-4494176 GCF_001194135.2 Octopus bimaculoides | reverse complement strand
TATATATATATCTATGTATGTATGTATGTATGTATGTATGTATGTATGTATGTATGTATGTATACACTTTGCTCTTTTATTTGTTTCAGTCATTTGACTACGGTAATGCTGGAGCACCGCCTTTAGTCGAACAAATTGACCCCAAAACTTATTCTGTGTAAGTCTTGTACTTATTCTATCGGTCTCTTTTGCCAACCGCTAGTTTACAGGAGTGGAGACATACCAACATCGGTTGTCAAGCGATGGTGAAGGGACCAACACAGACACACAAACGCATTCATAATACATACATACATATATACATGCATATA
>NC_068996.1:4492317-4493323 GCF_001194135.2 Octopus bimaculoides | reverse complement strand
ATATATATATATATATACGATGGGCTTTAGTCGGCCCGAGTCTATAGTAGAAAACACTTGCCCAAGGTGCCACGCAGTGGGACTGAACCCGGAATCATGTGGCTGGAAAGCAAGCTACTTACCACACAGCCACACCTGCGCCTATATATGTATAAACTAATACACTTAACACGTATTATCAAGGATAACTTGCTATCAACGTCCACGTTATTTACGTTATTTACATTTGACGGATATTTGTCCTCATCTTGTTTCTTGTTAACACAACGTTTCGGCTGATATACCCTCCAGCCTTCATCAGGTTTTCTTGGGGAAATTTCGAACCAGGGTTCTCATTCCTAAGGTATTTTTCGATGTTGTTATCATTATTATTATTATTATTATTATTATTATTATTATTATTATTATTATTATCATTATTATTATCATTATTATCATTATTATTATCACTATTACTATTATTATTATTATTATTATTATTATTATTATTATTCAGGTCACTGCCTGGAATCGAACTCGGAATCCTGGGGTTAGTAGCCCGTGCTCTTAACCACTATGCCATATGCCCATGGGCATAGAACATCCACCTTGCTTTCGCTAATCGCTTGAGGACAGCCCGAAAGTGGCGATGAGACTTTGCGTTTCACTTTGACGCATTTAAGATGTGTCAGCTGGACGAGATAGATGACTACGAGTGGTGATTTGGGAATTTATTTGGCAAAGCAAAAAAAAACAAGCAAAAATTTTTTTTAAAGCAGATATGACCTCGACAAATTTTAAACACGAATCTCAGAGAGCGGAAACAAATGTTGCAATACTCTCTATCCGTCACTCTACCAACTTTTACAATAGATTGCCTTACATTCTATGCATGTGGATGTATAAATGTATATGTATCTATATATATATATATGTGTGTGTGTGTATGTCTATAAATATACACAAATATATACATATACATACATACATACATATATACATATATATATATATATATATATATATA
>NC_068996.1:4490169-4491727 GCF_001194135.2 Octopus bimaculoides | reverse complement strand
ATACATACACACACACACACACACACACACACACACACACACACACACACACATATATATATGTATGTATGTATGTATGTATGTATATATATATGACTCTAGTTGTTTATAACTCTGTTAGCTTACATAGCTTTATATTAATCTATGCTACTCTGCTCTTTATGGAATTCTCTGTAAGATTCTGTTTAGAAATGCATTCCCTATGTATTTTGGGAAACATATATTTATATATACATACAAAGACCTACACACACACACACACAAACACACACACACACTTATATATATATGCACTTGACTGTTTGCAGTCAACGC
Organism: Octopus bimaculoides; assembly: GCF_001194135.2. Lineage (NCBI taxonomy): Eukaryota > Metazoa > Mollusca > Cephalopoda > Octopoda > Octopodidae > Octopus > Octopus bimaculoides. The sequence goes on along the minus strand of NC_068996.1, from coordinate 4,491,412 downwards.
CACAGCATTAAAAGAAACAGCAACAACAACAATTATTAATATCTCTATGGTCATAACCGTGACGATCATCCACGTCCACCGTCATCAACCACGACGACCGCATTATATAAACAAACTGCAAAATCACACACACACACACACACACACACACACACATCAAAGAATATGAGTGACCCCTCTAATTTATCTGTTCGTTTACCAGCTAATCTCTTGCAGTGATAATGTTTGTGCGATCCAGAGTAGAACACATCAAAGACTAACTCCAACAGCCATCATATCATATCTATTGTTTGATAATCGATGAATTACGACCGCCATATTCTTTGTGTGTCCTGAGTTAGTCTGAGGCGGTTTTCTTCTCGATTCTTTCTGTCTTTCTTTCTTCTCTATCTTTTCTTTAGTTCTTTCTTCTTCTTCTTCTTCTTCTTCTTCTTCTTCTTCTTTTATTGTTTTCTTCGTTTTCCTTCGTCGCTTGCTCTGCTATTGCGCCAATATTTTAAACATCCGTTGCCTGTTTACTAAACGTTGACCTTGTTGACAGGGTGCAAACTTCTAAACACATTTGGAATTGGAATTCTACAACAACTAACGCGACAGAGACAGAACGAGAGAAAGAAAGCGGATGGGAGAGAGGGAGAAGTAGAAGGTGAGAAGCTTAGAAAGAGAGAGAGAGAGAGAGAGAGAGAGAGAGAGAGAGAGAGCAAGCAAAAGATAGAGATAAAGAGAGACAAAAAGAAAGAGATGGTCAATATACGAGTAACGAACCATATTATTGCTTCGAACGTGTAGTTTTGTATAGGACTTTTTATTCCGCCAGTCTTTTCGGTCAAACAACATTTTGACGTTTTATTATTAGTCACCGTTCACACCCCAGCTGCACCATACTGTATTTTCATCTGCATTGATAATGGCAGTCTTCTCGTAATCTAATATAACTAATTCCAATATGAACAGACATACTCTTCGCTTCTTCCTTCCTTTTCTTTCTTTTATTTTCTATTTTTTTCTTTTTCCTCGGTCCACCTCTTTCTTGACCGCATTGTACGGAAGAACGGACGGACAACCATTGAGAAAACACTATTAAACTGGAACCGTTGTTGTATAAACGCTGACACGGCCAGAATGATTTATCATATACTTACAGACAGTTTGCATTATATGAATATGCAATAAACACACACAAACACACACTGACATAAGCACACACACACACACACATACACACACACACACACACACACAC
>NC_068996.1:4486347-4490159 GCF_001194135.2 Octopus bimaculoides | reverse complement strand
CACACACACACACACACACACACACACACACACACACACACATACTGACTAAAATTATACACATAAACACACATGATTATCGATTCAATGAAAGAGACTTTACATGGTTGCTCGACCAGCTAAAAGTAGCAGGTAAGACCGTACATTTACCAGACTTTATGTTAAAAAAATTGGACGGTTGTGTTGTATTGTATACACTGTCCACGAAAAATAAAGATGATTTCTTTTGATTATAGAATCAATAACATGAAAACTGAAATCATGACTAGATATAGCAGCCAAATGTCGTTCAAACTACACACTATCATCTTAAAATAAGTGGCTGTTGGAATAGATAGAAATGCTAATATATTTGCTGAATATGAAATATTATAACCAAATTTGCCAACAGAATTACAGTCCTATTCTTTTATTCGTTTATCCTTTTGTCGTGGTAGCTATTTTAAGTCTAGAACTTATTGCAATGGCTCTGTTTTTGGCGAACCGCCAAGTTACTGGGACTCAGACAAATACACACTCGTTGTCAAATTGTCAGTGACAAAGGCAAAAATATATGGGTAGAGAAACATACGCATATACATACACACGTACACACGTGCATACAAACACATATCTATCTATCTATCTATCTATCTATCTATATATATATATATAACCACATATATAACCATGTGCATACACACAAATATATATATACACACACATATATTTATATTTATCTGTGTGTGTATAGTACACGCTTTAGCACAGTTTAAGTCTAGTAAAGTCATGCATTCAGTCACAAGACATTGGTCGTACGTAGCAGAACCTACCAAGCTGATGTTCTACGCAGGAGTATCGAACCAAAATCTCGTGGATACGAAAAAGAACTTCTTAAAAGCATACCCATGCCAGTGCAGATGTATTTGAATAAATAAAGATCTCAGATTTTGCCACAAGGACAGTCATTTTTAGGGTGAGGGGATGAGTCGATGAATGGTACTTATTTTATCGATTCCGAAGGGATGAAAGACAAAGGTCGATCCCGGCGGAATTTGAACTCAGAACGTAGCGACGTGCGAAATACCGCTAAGCATTTCGTGCAGCGTGCTAACGATTCTGCCAGCTCGCCACCTTATGTATTTGTAAAAATAATCATTCACAATTGTTGTGGGGTGTAATGACGTATTGCCACATTCACAAGGTAATAGCGTTAACAATTAATTAAGGCATATAAGATTTAACTAATTTAGACATATACTAATTTAATAGTTTAGATTCATAGTAATTAACCAATTAAGATACGCACTTCTTGAACAGTTTACATACACACTACTTAAGAAATTTAGATTATTCTACTTTGCTATGTTGACACAATGAAATAATTTGGAGATTATTTAATTCCATTTACATTTGAACGATTTGAGACTCCAGTCATTGCATTTTTGTTTCATTAGATTTTTATTGATTTTCCGTCTTTGCGTCTTGAGTTCAAATGCTGCCGAGGTCCACTTTACTTTTCATCATTTCGAGGTCGATAAAATAAGTACGAGTTGACCACTGGGATCGATGTAATCGACTTAACCCTACCCCGGAATTACTGGCCTTTTACCAGAATTTGAAGCTACTGTTATTATCATTATTATTATTATTATTATCATTATTATTATTATTATTATTATTATCATTATTATTATTATCATTATTATTAATGTTGCTGTTGTTGACTGATCTATGATCAAATGTGTTACAGTTATGACCACCCCCATCAATTTGTCGGTGCAATATATCCAGTGAGCGCTCCCTTTTCATTAATACGCTTCGGTGTTATTACGAGACTGATTCGTCTGGCATTTTCATCATATCAGTTTGGTAGCTCTGATTACATTACATCAGGGCTACCCAATTAGCCTTAAAAAATTTCACGTGACTCAAGTCACACTAGAATGGTTATTCATGTTGCTTACCCTAGGATTATGTTAGGATTGGACTTGGGCATTGCAAACATGCAAAAGACTTTGACAATCAATTGCACAGTCCTTTACTATATTGCATCAGTAAAATGTTTTTCCTTGTTGTGGTTTGTAGTTACGGACGATAATATTACTGTGGTTGTTGTTTAGTTCCATGTCAAATACAACTGAGCAAACTTAAAGCCATTGGCACTCTTAAAACATCCCGGTGTATCTAGGACTACGTTATCCAATGTCACCGCTTTTAAGACCATCAGTGTTGCAGTATTTTGGTTTAATCCTGGATTCGCAGAACCACAGTCAAAACCAATGCAGCTACGACAACCCCAATTTTCTTTCCGACTTTGGATTATTCAACTGTTTTTTTACGACATTAAGTCGTAATTTGAGTAAAATTTCGTTCCTATTTCTAGCAAGTCGATCGACTCCGTCGAAATCTCTTACAACGTTTATAGTACATAGTTTGCAGATAGTCAGGCGTTTATCTAATTTATCTCTCATAGAAATGTTAATTAATGAACTTAATCAGTGGAGTTTTTAATTACAGAAACAGTCGAGATGGCAAATAACCTGCTCAACTTTTGCACTCTGCCGTTAAGACTCCAGTTTATTCAGTTGTGTGTATGTGTGTGTATATGTATGAGTATGTATGTGTGTGTGTGCGTGTGTGTGTGTGTGTGTGTGTGTGTGTGTGTGTGTGTGTGTGTGTGTGTGTGTGTGTGTGTGTGTGTGTGTGTGTGTGTGTGTGTGCATGTGTGTCTGTATCTGTGAATTGCTTATAATTGTATTTAAATATATTCTCCAATCAATAAATCAAGACCTCATTTACTATACAAATGCATTCTTTCATTTTCAGATACAATCACATCTCCAAATTCGTATAGTGGCTCAAAGAATTCTCATACTCTTACCTAATACGTCACTAAATTAACCCATGCATACATACATACACCTACTTACCAACCAACCTACCTACCTACCTACCCAGCCAGCCAGCCAGCCAGCCAGCCAGCCAGCCAGCCAGCCAGGCCTACCAATCAGTCAGCAAGCCATCTATCCATCTATCTATCTATCTATCTATCATCTGTCTGTCTTTCTCTGTCTGTCTGTCTGTCTGTCTGTCTCTGTCTCTGTCTCACTCTCTCTCTCTTTATATATATATATATACGCAGAGCTATGAAAATTGCTATCTATAATTCCGAGTTATCAGTAGAATGAAGTGAGTCTCGACATTATAGAACTTTTTCAGTATTTGAAACCCTCTCTAAACGCGAAAAGTCTAATAATAAATGTAAGTTTTCTAACTACTCATTGAGTTAAGAAGCGTTTTGTTGAAAGTCATGAGTAGTTTATATTTGGTAAAAAAAAAATGCGATGAAATTAAAAAAGAACAAGAGCACTCAGAGGGTGCAAACCTCCGCCAAGGCAACACCAACGTCCGCTGAACGATTAGCCAGAGATGATTTTTAAAATGAGAATATTTGAAATAAACTCGACTGATCTCATAAACGAGAATACTAAAAATTAACTCGACCGATCTCAAAAATTAAGTAAAAAAAAAACAGGAAAAATAATCCAGAATCATTGTCCGATACCGGATCGATGCCAAAATCTAATCAGTTCGTGCCAGTCACAAAGCCAAACATCCCTGAAAGTATCATCGGAATCCATCCAGCGGTTCTTGGGAGATCTTGCCCGCGGACAAACAAACAAATACGACTGAAAACAATACCTCTACTACCTTCGCTAAGGCGGAGGTAGTAAAAGGAAAGTTTTAAAATCTCACTAACATTGACAATTTCGATAGTTGCAACAGAAATCTTTCATAATCATACATCTAAACACAAGCGTGAATTGAGC
>NC_068996.1:4480030-4484540 GCF_001194135.2 Octopus bimaculoides | reverse complement strand
CCTCCAAGTCCAGCCCCTATTCAGTAGATCAGTGATCAAAGACATTCCAACCATGTCCATCCCATCTATTTGCAGTTTCTAACATAAGCAGAACGTCATACTATTTTTTTGTGGGGGGGGGGGCTCGATCTACGGTCGATGTAACTGGTACTTGTACTTGACTGGGGTTTATTTCATCGACCACCCCCCACCCCACCAAAGGATGAACGACAAACTTGGCGACTCTGGTTCGATTTCTGTGCTTAGATATGCTTCTTTTGCTTGTTCGTGTGTAGGAGGCAAGGGAGACAGATAAATTTTTTACGATATTATAACAATGTTCAGGAGTGTTCTATATGTGGTCTGGATGTCTGGAGTTGGGAGGGTGGCATTTTCTTTTCTTTTTGTTATGTCAGAATAGAAACTGTGGATTTGAAGCCTGCTGTGGCGACAGAGCGTGCCCCTCGTATGTCCAGCTGGTATTTCATTTTCAGTATATTTGTTCCGTTGTTTAAGTTGTATGTGGGTGTGGCCTATTTACAATGTGATATGGTGCAAAAAGCTCTGTTTTGTGTTCATTGTAGTTTATTGTGGTTTGTTGTGGAGAGATTAACGGCTAGATAGGGTAAGCGTAACCCAGAGTGAAACTAATGTATTGTTTACAACCTATTGTTGTTTCTTTCTGCTGGACAAATTGTGATACCTGTAATTGTTTTCTAAGTGTGTTTCTGTGTCATTTTGCTTTCATAATTTGTGTGCGTGTTGTGAATGTTGTTGATGAGTTGTGTGTAACACGTAATATTGGTTTCAAATTTTGGTACAAGGCCACCAAGTTCAGTAGAAGCGGTAAGTAGATTACATCGACCTCAGTACTCACCTGGTACTTATTTTATCAACCTCAAAAGAATAAAAGGCAAAGTCGATCTCGGCGGAATTCGAACTCAGGACGTAAAGACGGACACAATACCGCTAAGCATTTTCCAGGTCTGCTAACGATTCTGCCAGCACACCACCTTTGTAATATTAGTATTTTAGTATCTTTGATTGTGTGGTATATCTATATTTACTGTGTTGTATACGTTGTTTTGTTGTATTTGAAACATTGGATTTGCTGCGTACTACATCATATCCAAATTGAGCCGGATATTTTAATGATTTAAATAGGGTTGGAAAAGTTGTGCAATTATGCCTGTAGAATGGAAGATCGTATTAATATAGATCAAAAATTGTGGCTTAGACGACATACGTATTCATTTAGAATTTCATTCGATAAATCATAGGTACTGGAAATATTCTTCTTGAACATCTAATCTTTTAAAATTGTTTGCATTAGATTGCATCACTTGAAGGCAGCGATCTGGCAGAATAGTTAGCACGCCGGATAAAATGCATGGCGGCAATTTGTCCGTCCTCACGTTCTGAGTTCAAATTCCGCCGAGGTCGACTTTGCCATTCATCCTTTCGGTATCGATAAAAATAAGTACCAGTCGGGCATTGGAGTCGATGTAACTGACTATCCCCTTCCCACTAAATTTCAGGCCTTGTGCCTATAGAAGAAACGATTATGTTACATCACTTGAGTTTTATTGTGTTTTAAAATTATTTTGCTCATTCACTTAAAGTCTGCGGTTTTTCATAATATTGATGAGCTGTTGTAGTTGATGCGGGATGTGGTGATTCTTTCAGGTACAAAGTGCTTTATGTATACGTTTGTGAGTATTTCAGACCAAAAAACCTATGAGTTTTTCCATTTTTTTCCATTGACCTTTGTCTGTCTGATCTAAAAGAGGCGGGTGAGGTTACTGTAAATCATGGCTTGATTAAAAAATGCGTACTTTCCGTTTAATTTCCCTATCGTCTTCGTGTGTGGTTGTGTTTTGGTGGTTGATTTTTCGAGAAATGAATGCTAAGGAAGGTTGCTCGGTGCTGCAGTGGGGTTTTATTATTTTATTTTTCTATTGTGATATGAGGTATGTGGTGTGACTGTTGTTGATACTGCTACTAATTACTCTAGTGTGTTACTATTAGTTTTGTGGTTTATGTTGGATGCAAATATTTGCCAGTTTTCTATTTTCTTTATTATTATTATTATTATTATTATTATTATTATTATTATTATTATTATTATTGTTATTATTATTATTAGCTTTTCTTGTTGTTATTCCCTTGTTTTGTTATTTGATGCTGAGTTTATTTCGGTACTGTGTGGTTTGATGTATTGTCTTTGAGGCTGTCTCAAGTTTTTATGACGTTGACTATTTCTGGTGTGTAATTGGGGTTTTATTGTTTTATGTTGCTTTCTTAGATATGGTTTGTTTTTTTGTTTTTCTTTAGGTGTGTCTATAATTATTTTGTTGAATGTATGTATTGGATGTCTATGTTGGTGATTGTTGTATTGTTGAATTCTGGAAAAAAAATATATATGTATATAAAATATAAAATAAGAAATGAAAATAAAATCTTGATTTTCTTTCTAGGTGGAATTCGCTCCATTATGTTTATTTATTTATTAATTTATTTGTCTGCAAAAGAATTTCTCTTTCCTTATTGATAGGTAATGTGATGTGTTGATAACTGGTAAGTGGTCCTCGGACCACTTACCAATTATCATCATCACACACTTGCATGTTAATTGTGGTTGCGGTAGCTAGGTGTATTTCAAACGAGCTAATGTCTAGGTAAAAGTTGTTGCAGATGATTTAGTGAAGGTATGTGCTTGTGTTAATATGTAAATAGCATTACGCTACCTGTCTTATTATCTGCATTATTTGAAAGTCAGGAGGTGTTCAGTACCTTATGTCCTTGCCATTGGTGTTCTGATAATGCTCAAGTGCTGCGAATGGATGCATTATGACGACATGGTGGTAGATATGTTTTATTATGTTAACATGTTTTATTTTGTTAATTTCTTTCATATTTTTAACTTACTGAAAACCTGCGTTTTAGCGTAGAGTTACATCTTACTAGTGTACAACAATCATTTGTGCTAAATATATCGAGTACAAGATTTCATGTATTCTACGAGACCACCCCTGCCGTGGAATGTTCTACCTGTTCTGATTAAAGTATAATTTGTATTGGTGGGTGTTCTTTGCTCTTGTAATCGGAATATCTTCTGAATTATTGCTGTATATATATGCTGTGGTGATAAAAATCTTTTAATTTATAAAAGGTCTTTTATTTATTCATTTATTATAACACTGCTAGATTTTTTTTAGATTTTCGCACCTTTTTTACAATGTTTGTTTTTGTGTGGGAAATATTTATTTTAAATTTATTCTTTATGGACTTGTCACGCTGGGAAAGAAGATACCAGCACTTCTTGTTTGTAACGCTATTGTGACAACCAGTGTTATTTTTCGTGTAAAGTTGTGAATAATTTTTCTGGATTATTTATAAATGTTGCTTATTGATACTAGCGTATTTTTAAGACTTCGTAACCCTTTGTATAGGGTTTAGAGCTATCTTTGTACAGGTTTACCAGTGTTATTCTCTGGCAACGTTTTAACAGGCTGAGAGAAATATTTCTTGCGACAAGAATTTATTGTTCGAGCAGCATTAGCCTCTTGACCGTTCTGTTTTCTTTTTTCACATAGCATATCCGATATTGGTTTATTCTACACATTAAACAATCTTCACGAATGTTGGCAGCATTTGTAAAAAATAGGCTGCAAAACAAATAGTCATGTACAGGTAGGCCACCTTGCAATCGCACGCCAAAGATTATGTATGTGTAGTATGTGTGTGTGTGGGGGGGGTAGGCACACTATAATTTTACCAATGCCATAATATAAAATCGTGATATAACTGAACATGGATAATAAATATTGAGAAACCGAATCTGCTGTTAACTGTTACTAGATAAAATTTAACCCCCAGATTAAGATTATAGACAATGAATATAGTTTTATGAAAGTTTTCAAACGTCTTTTTTCTTTTTGCTGTTTTTTGCCAGATTTTAAATAAATGATTTTGTTTCTTTGTGCTGTTGTTAGTTTTATTAATATTTTGAATAAAATATAAAGACAGTTTATTATAGATTTGTAAAAAAACTTTCCATATCTATTGTTTAGTGTTCGTTCATTTATTAATGATATATATATGTGTGTATGTGTTTGAGTGTGTGTGTGTGGATATATATATATATATATATATATATATATATAGAGAGAGAGAGAGAGAGAGAGAGAGAGATAAACATATATATATACATATACATACATATATATAACACACACACATATATATGTATGTATGAATGTGTATATAAAAATAGTAATAATAACAATAATAATAACGATAATGATTTTTATATGGATATGCATCTTGTTGTGTGCTCCCTGAGAAGACACATCTGCATCGTTGATATAGCACAGGTGTGTGTACAGCATCACACGTGCACGATGAATCGAAACGATCGTAGTGAATAGTAGTCTCCTGAATTCCATTTTCCTTCCCTTTCTCTCTCATATATATATATATGTATGCATATATATATATATATATATATATATATATATATATATATATA
>NC_068996.1:4476822-4479159 GCF_001194135.2 Octopus bimaculoides | reverse complement strand
CGTTCTCTCTCTAAGAAAAGAAAAATGGTACAAGGAGGAGGAGGACAAAAATTTCTTTCATAAAGTTTAATCTGTAATTGATCTTTTTGTGATTTGGTCACCAAAATACCAAAGGATGAGGAATCGCGTTAACAATATTACTAAATTTAATGGATTTTAAGGTGACGAGCTAGTACTATTAGCAGACTGGATCAAATGCTTAGCGCCATTTCATCCGTCTTAACGTTCTGGGTTCAAATTCCGCTGAGGTCGACTTTGCTTTTCGTCCTTTCGAGGTCGGTTTAATCGGCTTACCCCTTCCCCAAAATTGCTGGCCTTGTGCCAAAATTTGAAACCAATATTAATAAGTTTAAAAGTGAATGGGAAAAAGAGCATTAAAAATAACTAACAAACAAAAACAAAAAGTACCGAAAAGATTTGATGATAACCCGGCATTTTCTATTTGTTTAGTCTTATTGTTGAGCTTTTGTTTAGTTTTATTGTTGGTTTTTAATGTTGATCTTATTCACCTCTCTCTCTCTCTCACACACACACACACACACTTTCACATACAGAAAAGTTAACAGAATAAAAACTCGAACTTGAGACGTTACAATTGGAAAGATAATAATAATAATAATAATGATAATAATGATAAAATGACAAAAAAAAAAAAAACGAGGGTGCCCTGCCGACTGAGCAATTGTGCGGTTAACAGGTACAGTGATATTGTGTTGATTGTGACTGCACTAAGGAAATAGGGTGCGGCCAGGCAGGTGAGTCAATTGTACTTCATGAACTTGCCTGGTTACTAATATGGTTAGAGAGCCGCGTATTTTTGTACTTGTTGCTGTATGTATAAGAAAGACAGATAAAGAAATGACAGAGATTGGACACACGCGTGAGTGTGTATGAAAGAAGACAAAATATATGATAGGTGACTTTTATTCATTTGTTATTTTCTCTTTTCTTTTGGTCTTCAGTCGACGGGTGTTGGGTAAGTGTTTGGTGGCGAGGGTGTAGGCGCTACGATTGGTGTCCTTCTCAACAGGTATTTTGTTTACCTTTACTGTTGCTTTAAACAATAAGGTAATGGATTCTGCGATACTCGAATAATTACATAATTATTTAATTTATAAGCTAAGTGATTAATTGAAATTCGCATAAATAAACAAAATGACTTTTTGTTATTGCATAAACATAATTAATGTTTATATAACAATAAAAACCACACATACACATATACATGGAAACATGCAGATACATACATACACACATGCACGAACACATGTTGATAAATCACAAAACGTATACATTTGCATACATTATATATATATATATACATATATATATATATATATTGTGTGTGTGCGTGTAGACACAAGGCCAGCAATTTTAGGAGGAGGAGGATAATCGATTGAATCAATCAAAGTACTTGAATCGTACTTTCGTTTTATAGTCCCAAGAAAGGATGAAAGGCAAAGTTGACATCGGCGAGATTTGAACTCAGAATTAAGAGTCGGAACAGATATGTCGAAGTATTTAGTAAAACACTTAGATGATTCTGCTTGATACATACATGTATACATGCTTACACATATACATACGTACATACATACATACATACATACACACATACAGTCATTCATGTACTCGTTCATTCATACATACATACATACATACATACTAACATACACACAAACGTACTAACATACAAATATACATACATACACATAGCCATTCACACGTATACATCCATACATACAAAGATACATACATACATACATACATACATACATACATACATACATACATACATACATACATAGACAGATGTTCAACACAAATGCTATCATGAATCATGTTTATGTAAATTACATGAAATAAATGTAATATAAATGGCATAATCATATTTAAATATTATGCAAAATATTAAATGAAAAAAATGGCTTTACGTTTTAATGAACCCAAACATGCTACTGTATATAATAATCACAAAATGATAAAAGAAATGAGTGCATTTATATATATATATATATATATATATATATATATATGTGTGCATGCATACACAAATAAGATTATAAGCAATGTATATTATGCATAAATTTATATTTATATGCACATAACTATATATAATTGCGCTGAAATGATTATATATATAGCTACAGATTTCGCAAAATATATTAAAACAAATTTAACGTTTGTCTCTCTGTCTATATATCTATCCATTTGTCTATTAATAAACATACGAAAATATACATAGATATTTACACACACACGCATACACACACACACGTACACACACATACTTGGTTATATATATTTGTATATATATATATATATATATATATATAT
>NC_068996.1:4469106-4476095 GCF_001194135.2 Octopus bimaculoides | reverse complement strand
TATATATATATATATATACAGCGTCATACACATACATAGTTATATGTATAATAAATATACCGACATACATACAAACATACGTATAAGCAGAAATGAAATGTCAACAACTTTGTACTTGTTCACCCCATATAGAAATTATATCTACTATCTATATCAACTTGTACCCAAAATACCTACCTGGGTACATTGGGTGTATCCATTTAAGCACAGGTAATCCTCAATAATCCGTTATAATCCATTTTGAATTGGTTAGAATATTGTTTTTGCTACCACTTAAGTTTTATGAGAATAGGGCGAACCCATAGCCTGGTGGTGTCAGATATGTTTGCACAGTTGCCGATATTCTGAACTGTTGTGTGACTTTTCCCATTGAAATTGGATGACACGGAAGATTCCAAACGCGCGCGCGCACACTCACACCTAGTTACATACACAATACACACACACACACACACATATATATGTATGTATTTACATGTGTGTGAACGTGCGTATGTTTGTGTGTGTGTTCATTTCTCTGTGAGATATATATGTATTATGTATGTGCGTGTATATATATGTATGCATGTGTGTGCGTGTATATATATGTATGTATGCATGTATGTATGTGTGTGTGTATATGTATGTATGTGTGTGTGTGTATATATGTACTTATATATGTGTCGACTTATATATATATATATATGTATATATGTAAATCAATATACATGCATATATATATATATATATATATATACTTATATATATATATATATATACTTATATAAATGTGTGTGTGTGAAATGTTGATTATAATACTGACACCTTTAGTTTTTGGAGTTGTTTGCCACTCCTACTTATTCTTGCCATCACCGAAGACTTTTCTAGAATGAATTCACACGAATGGTTATCTTCCTTTCATATACATGTTTTGACGTGAACATTTTGAGGTTTTTCTTTTCAAGTTAATTTAGACACTTTAGCTAATTCACTGCGAAAAGTTTCAAACAGTAAGGAACTATAACTTTTATTTTACACAATACAGTTAACAGATAACCCAGCTTTCGGCGAGAATTCCATGTCTTGATGCTCGGGTTTATGGACAGATATATCGTTGTCTGTTGCTAGAAATGGACTTTTAATTCTGTTGCGCTTAGTTTAATAGTAGAAAAGTGACTAACAACCTCTCCTTGAGCACAGTGTTTTCTTTAAACCTGCTTAACGGTAGAACGACTGTGGTCAAAGCATCTCCTGTGAATTAATCTTTCCATCTTTTGCCGAACTGCTAAGTTACGGGGACGTAAACACACCTACACTGTTTGTCAAACGGTGATGAGGACAAACACACACACAAACACACACATACACACATATAATAACAGATACAAAGGTGGGCTTCTTTCAGTTTCCGTCTACCAAATCCACTCACAAGGCTTTGGTAAGCCCAAGGCTATAGTAAATGACACTTGCTCAAGGTACCATGCAGTAGGACTGAACTTGGAACCATGAGGTTGAGAAGCATGCTTCTTACCACACAGCCACGCCTGCGCCTTTTTTTATTTTGTTTTTACTTTTTTTGTAATTATATCTAAAGAAACTTGTAGGATTTGTGTTAGATCTATGTCCTATTATTTATTATTGCTACCAGTAATATACTGGGTCAGTACCACCACTACGAGAAATATACCGAGAACTGATTCAATCTATTTAATCGATTTAACACTCACTCACCTGTGTATATGTGTGTAGATGTGCGTGTATGTGTGTGTATGCGTGTGTCTGTGTGTGAAGATTGACATGAAGATACGAGCAAATTCCTTTTAATCGTCTTTAATCATTTATCTTTAATCTTTTATGTATTTCAGTCATTAGACTGCGGCCATGCTGGGGCACCGCCTTTAAAGAATTTTAGTCAGACAAATCGGGTCCGGTATTTATTCTGTTTTGTAAACCTGGTTCTTATTTTGTCGGGCTGTTTTGCCGAACCGATAAGTTTCAGGGACGTAAATACACCAACAACGTTTGGCAAGAGGTGTATGTGTGTGTGTGGGTTAACAAACATAGGCACAAAGACACCCACACACATATGTATGTGTGTGTGTGTGTGTGTAAAGATACACACACACACACAAAAATATACATACACAACACAACACACTTATACAAGTGTGTTGCTTCTTTCAGTTTCCGTCAACCAAATCCACTCGCAAGGCTTTGGTCGGTCCGAAGCTATGGTAGAAGATACTTGCCCAAGGTGCCATGCAATGGGAATGAACCAGGAACCAAATTTATGGAAGCAAACTTCTTACCACATAACCAAAAAAATGTATCAGCGTACCCTGACTTAAATATCCAGATTAATGGAAGGAATCAAAATCACTTCACTTACATTGCTGACCCTTCTTGGTTTTGTGGGAAAAGAATGAACGTGTTCTTATAAATTATCAACGTCTTGAGTTGAAACCCAGAATCAATGACAAGTTCCAAAATCGATGCAAATTAATAAATGTTTATATTTAACACAAACCTATAAGATCATAATATCGAACTTCATTCCTTATAAAAAAAAAAAAATGAAATGCATCAGAATTTGTAGGTTTACCTTTCTCTGTTTTGAGAAACACGGCTTTGTCATCCGACGTATCTTGGTTGATTTGAACAAGAGTCTCTCCATTGTTGAATAAAAGCATTTCATCCCGAGAACGTAAACCCTTCATTCGATTGTAGAATATCTGCAGATGTAAGGAAAATAAAATAATTAATTGACACATCAGTATATATATTATTTCATGGAATGGTCTAATTAGCGTTCTAAAAAACAGCCATCTTAAGTTGGGCATAAAGGCTGCCTTTTGGTGTTAATATTGTTTCTGTCACTATTAATCATCATCATCATCATCATCATCATTACTAATACTTCTACTACTATTATTGTATGTACGTACATACAGTCATATATCCATATATTTACACACACAGAAACACTCAGACACCCCACATATATATATTTATATACACACAAACACAAATATACACGCATGTGTGTATATATACATTTACTGTATATTTATGAGAGCTTAAGTTGCTTTCTTAAAGATAGATAGGAGATGTAGAGTGTCTATGCATTTCTCAAATTGCGTTAACGACATTAAATATAGAGGTGAAAACATCACTTTTCATAGGGTGATTTGAAACCGGTTCACAGTCTCCATCTACATGCACCATCCATGCAGTTAATCATTGTATTTATGTTCTAATATCAAAACACTTAAATAATATTCACACACTTGAATTGCTCACTTTTCAACTCTACCACATGATAATAATAATAAAAAAAAAAGGTAAATATAAATCAATAACCAAAACAGACCCTTCTGAATTATTCCCATCTTCTATATATTGTTCTGAAGCTTAGCACCCTCACTCCATTCACAAAGGCACGCCTTTTGTGGTTAGATCGATCAGTGCAGTTTTTGCCTTCTTTTCATCCGTTTCCATCTGTATTCCTGACTTTTTTTTTTCTATTAGCAAACATCTTAAGGAGTGTTGCTTAAAGTTAACACACTCAATCGACGCAGCAGATCTGTGTAAAGAATCTAGTCACCCATGGTTCATTGAGCAGAGTACCGGTCTGCTTAGCTAGTGACTTTAAATACGTTGCTGACTTATCGTTTCGTCTCTGGGCAATATATTGTTCTCATTCTTTCTTTCTTTTTTTCTTCCCTCCCCCTCTCCTTTTCCTTCTAAAGTATATCGCTTCGTTATTTCTTTCTTTTCCCGTCTATTCTGGAATTAGTGAAAGAGATGAATAGAACAGAGAATTAAGGTCGCGTTGTTAAGGCTTCCATCAATGCTCCAAGTCCACAGGAAGATTCTAACTCTGTGATTAATAAAGTACCGACACACTTACTGTGCACACAATGGCAAGCTATACAACACTCTGGCACCTGCATGTTCTTAAGTGGACTGGACTTTTGCCATATAGATGTATAGGTGCTGTACACAGTACAGTGAACTATACCACATCATAGTAACAACTATATACAATTAGTTGTGCTGTACTATTACTAGTTAAGTATGCTAGTGTTTGACATTGAACAGTGAGTTAAATCTTACGATAACTTGATGCTGTTATCTGTATTGACTATTGGTGGTTTAATGTTGTGATTATGAGTGTAGTACAGTAAAGTATACTACACTGCGGTACCTACTAACAGTATTGGTAGTTAAGTGCTTTAGCCATGGACACAGCAGTTAACATGCAACAATTGACATACATCTCGCTGGTTATACTGTTAACTGGTAAATATCTTAGTAAACGAACACGGTACTGTGAAGTATATTACAATGTGGTACACATTTACAGCTGAACTGCTGCTAGCTATATCGCAGATACAGTATAGTGGACTGCATCACACAGTGGTACTAATATATACAGCCTGGTGAAACTAGATTATTGCTGTTAAATGACTTGACATAGACACAATGTAGTGTAGTACAGTGCACCACAACCATTTTTCATTTGCGGTACACTTATATTCTTTCCAAAATTCGGCGGCACACTTGAACTAAAAATATAGCTAAAAGTATAGGAGAAAAAATTATACTCAGGTAACACTGTGACACATCTAGCGTCGTCTCGTGGAATTCCAGTGTGCCGCGGCATACTGCTTGCGGAGCACTGGTGTAGTATATTATACTGTACTAGTTGCTCATAGCTAGGTAGACTGAACTGTTGACAGTTAAGCGTTTTGTTGATAGACACAGTAAAGTGTATAAGATGGGGGCTAGTTTCTACTGAAAGTTGGGAGAAACGAAAGATGGAATTTGTCAGATTGAGAGCCATTGTGTTAAACCTATTTCGTCGTTCATCAGGATTCTTAAGCGGAGTTAACTCTGTTGCAAGGTCTTCCGCTGGTGCATTGCCTCCAAAATGCAGTGACACAAGCGATGCGGATTTTTTCCCCTCTCTTTCTCACCATCCATTACGAAGACCCAATAAAATAGGCCATGGGCACTGAACTCCCTTCTCTGACTAAGCCACAAAGCAAGAAACATAAAGTTCAAATGGTTTTCTATTTTCGTAAATTCTAATAAGGTTTCACCTTTGCTTCAAATAATATTTAAAACTAAAAATAAATAAATAAAAAACCCTACATTGTAACAATAAACCTCTGTACATAATGAAGAAGGTTCGTATTTCACTTGACACCAAATGAGTGATCCGAACCTACAAACGGCATAAACATTTTCTCATTCATTCCACCACACACGGATAATACGGATAACCTTCAGTTTTAATCTATTCATGCTTATTCTACATGCCTAGCTCTTCAAAAACATTCATTCACTTTAGGATGTCTGGCTGGCTATATAATGAAAAGTAAGGCCATGTTGCTGTCGTTGTTGCTGCTGCTACTGTTGTTGTTGTTGTTCTTGTTGTTGTTGCTGTTATTGTTTACAACAGGCCATCACTGATCTAGCAGACGATTGTTTTATAAGTAGCTACATCTGCGACCGTCCCGATAAAGTTGCTGCTGGTTGTGACATATACGTATGCGTGTATGAACTTTTGTATGAATGGCGTCCTATACAGTTTTTAGATAATTTGAAATATCGCTTAATAAACATATAATTTTAGCCTCGTTGTGAAAAATAAACATCGTTATTACACCGCATAGGTATTGTATTGTATCGGATCATTGTTATTTGTTTATAATAAAAGATATTATAGCTGACATCTCAAGTCATCCAAAAACATTGTGTAGCGCACTATAAAATGTGTCTGCGCATATGTATATAATATTTGTGTGTCTATGTGTGTTCATATATGTATGTGTAGAGAATAACGGGCCAATGGGAGAGGCTCTAAGTGGTCGCACGAATTGCTGTAAATAGCCGCCAGATCACCCTCAAATCACACCCGGTCCTATTTTAAAAGGAAGTGTATATATAGTGTGTCTAAAACAAATATTGCACTGGGATGGATAATCATATCTTGACTGTCTTTGATGATAAACCCACCTTAATCTAGGCTGATCTGCGATTAAAGGACAAACATGTGTCTGTCTGTCTATCTATCTATCTATCTATCTATCTATCTATCTATCTATCTATGCTGGAGAAACAGATTTACGCACATCTGTTTGTATGTATTGACATTTATTTATATATATATACTTGTGTGGCGTATGTGTGTGCATATATACATATATATATATATATATATACATATATATATATACATATATATATATATATATATACATATGTATGTATACATATATATATATACATATATATATACATATATATATATATATATGTGTGTGTGTGTGTGTGTACGTATATATATATATTTGCGTATATATATATTTAAACGCATATATAGACGCTATGTGCAGGGGGAAAGTATGTCTATGCCGTGTTGCCTTATAGTGAAGATGAGCTTTGAACACAAGGTAAAATTACAAACTAAGAAAATTGAAGGAATAATAAATAAAACACACACACACACACACACACACACACATACGCACACACGCATGTCTATATGTAGAGGGGTCGCCAAGGTTTGGGTGTGGCTGTACTGTATATGTGAGCGTCGCAACGACCTTATTCCCTTGCACCCCTCGCTATGGACAGAAGCAGCCGGCTTTCCCCTCAGCCTTAACAAGCCATTGTCTGATCAAGACTCAGGGTTGTATTAATATTATTATTATTATTATTAATAGTAGTAGTAGTATTTCTATTTATTTGCTTTTTTTTTCTTATTTGATAAAAAAGACGGACAAAGAAGTGTTGGACAGCAGCTGCTCTTTGTGTCTTTACAAACGATCTTCAGTACTTGTATGATGCACATGTGTATATATCACCCTTGCACACGTATATATACTCACACATATAAATATATACACATATATACTGATTAGCGTGTGTGTGTGTGTGTATGTGCGAGCGTGTATACATATACTGATATATACATATATATACATATATATATATATATA
>NC_068996.1:4467299-4468916 GCF_001194135.2 Octopus bimaculoides | reverse complement strand
TGTGTGTGTGTGTGCGCGCGTACGTGTGTATGCTTGAACAAAAATAGTTTAGAATGCAACCGAAACAAACACGGGTTTTCTGTATATGAGTAAATATATTTTAAATAATACATGAGTTTGAAGGTATTTGCATAACTAATGTTATTCTCACATAGATATATATACACACACGTACGTTGTATGTATGTATGTATGTATAACAGTTTTTCGTCTAGAAATATATTGAAAACACGACTGTGTTCTAGTGCTCCCCCACCCCACTTTTTTTTTTAAATAATTTTTTCTATTTACATATTTACGTATGAGAACTTTTCAGTTTAGTGATAGTACCAATATTCGTAACTTAGGAAAATGCTATAATAACCACATGTATAAAAAAAATTACTACTGTCTGGTGACGTTTGTATATAACGGCCAAACATTTGAATTCAGGTGCAAATGACAACACGATTGACAATTGCTCAGAAATACACGCCAATATTCACATCATCCTGAGAACGTGACCGTGAAATTCTTTATAAGTCATTGAGGAATTTATGAACTTTTAACTGACACCTGGCACACAACCCCTACCAAAAAAAAAAAAAAAAAAGAATGCAAGGAACTCAAAATGCAAAATAAAAATAATAAACCATTTTCATCCTTTCGGGGTCAATAAAATAGGCACCAGCTGAGCAGTGAGTTCGATGTGTTCGATTTTCTTATTACCCTTGCTGCTCTTGTGCTCAAATTTGAAACCAATCACACACACACACACACACACACACACACACACACACACACACATACACACACAAACACACACACACACAAACTAGTGAAAAAGATAAAACTTAAGGTGAGATTAAATGCTGTCGCGTTTCCCTCAAAACACATGCTCACAGATACATACCCTCATACAGACACATATATACCCGTAAATGTATGTATATAGTTGTTTTAAGTGTGTGTGTGTGTGTGTTTGTGTGTGTGTTGGCTCATATTTTCCTATATGTTTCTGTAAGAGTAAATGTATGTAAGTGTATGTGTGTGCACTTGGAACTTAGCTATTGTGAATTTACATAGATTTGTGAGTATGTATGTGTGTGTGTATATGTCTGTAAGCATGTGTATGTGTGTATATGTATGTATATATACATGCATGCATCCATGTATGTACGTATATATGTATGTATGTTTGTGTGCTTGTATCTATTAAATTATCTGTCTGTCCGTCGGTCTCTATCTATCTATCTGTCTATCTTCTTGTCTATATCTGTCTATCCTTCAATCTATCTATCTATCCATCTATCTGTCTGTCTGTCTGTCTGTCTGTCTGTCAGTCTGTTTGTCCGTGTCCTGTCTGTCTTTCAGCTTTCATATTTGTTGCAGCCATTCTTGCTGCTGCTGAAGATGATGATGATGAATACGATGATGATGATGATGGTTCTTGGTGATAGTGATGATGATGATGCTGATGCTGATGTTAATGATGACAATGATAAGGATTGGGAGGAGGAGGAGGAGGAGGAGGAGGAGGAGGGAAGTAGGAGGAGGGATGATGATAATGAGGAAAGGGAGGAGGATAAGGACGATGGTACTGCTGCTGCTGCTGTCGTTATTGTGATACAGGACGCC
>NC_068996.1:4464291-4467289 GCF_001194135.2 Octopus bimaculoides | reverse complement strand
TTGTCAATGCTGCTGTTTCGTGTTTGGTTTAATTAGTTTCGTTATTGCTTCATTTTTATCTTTTACCTCTAATCTGTTTTACCTCTAATTTCTTGTCTACATGTGTGCGTGTGCGTGTGTGTTGTATGTTGTGTGTGTGTGTGTGTTGTGTTTTATATGTTGTTTATATATATCAACCAAATCACCATTTATCACTGCCGTTATTTCAACAGGCGATATGCTGCTACTGCTGCTGCTGCTGCTACTACTACTACTACTACTACTACTACTACTACTACAGTTGATGTGTAAACTGACCTGTATAACTGTGGGAATGAGCACATACACACACACACATATATATATACATACGCACATATATATATGTATATATGTGTGTGAGTATATTTTTATATATTTACACACACATATGTATGTATGAATGTATTTATACATGCATGCATTTATGTATGTATGTATATACATACATACATACATACATACATACATACATATATAGATATTCATAATTCTGTCGTATAGTGCAATAAATTTTGCACTATGCGCTTCATACCAGAGTCTGACAAAAGTAGAAAGTAAAAGTTAGACAATTGGGTTATTCAGGTATGTATGAGTGTATGTTTATGTGTGCATATATATGCGTGCGCCTGTGTGTAAAGGCATGTATATAAATATGCACTTGGTGTTGCGCATAAAATATTTAAGAAACTTTCAAACAAAATCTTCTTTAATGTTTTGTTGAGCAACTGTTAAATTGTGTTGTCCCTTAGTATATTTAAAATGTCCCCTATTATATTTAAGCTAACATAGACCTGTACTCTCTCACGCACGCACACACACACACACACACACACAAATTTATATCATATGGTTACCCACCAGTACATATCTCCATATTTCCACTCCGTTCATATTTGTGTGTGTGTGTATACATATATATGTGTATGTATAAATACATATGCGTGTGTGATTTGCCTCTGTACGTATACATGCACAGACACAGACACACACACACTCACACACACACATATATATATAAATATATATAGATGGATGTATGCGTTTTGTCTGCATTTATATATATGTGTATATATAATTATATATATATATATAAATATATGTAACTATATATATGTATATATATATGTATATATATATATATATATATACATACATACATATAACAAAGAGAGAGAGAGAGAGAGAGAGAGAGAGAGAGAGAAAGAGAGAAATGTAGGTAGATATAAAGATAGATAGATGGATGGATGGATATTCGGAGAGGTATCATTTCATTAAAAGATAAAGTGTTGTTCTCGTGTGTAAAGCGAACGGTGTCGATGACTTCTTGTCTAAGCGTGAGTATGATTTGGGTATATTGTGTACGTGAGTGAAAGGGTTCTTTGAGAGGTCAGTGTGTGGGGTATTTGTGTGTGTGTTTACTTATTATATGCATGTAAACATGAATGCTTATTAATGCATTATAAATAGCGAAGTAAATAATCTGAAGGATAAACCATTGACTTGGCAACAATAAATTAGTGAAAAAGCGTGTATTTATGAATAAATTGCATATAAGTTTATATCGTAGAGTAAGGTTAATAAACATGAATGTATGTTTATGTATGTATATATGTATGTATGCACATTCATGTATGTATGGTTAATGAGCATGCATCTGTGTTCTTTAAGCATACATCTATTGAAGACTTATTCTACAATCCTTTCTAGGGGAGAACTAAATATATTCAAGATGATGGGAGAGCAAGGGACAAGAATATGAAGCAGAAGAGGAAGGGTGTAAAGACAAAAAAAAAGAAAAAAAGAATCATAGAGAGAGAGTGTGTGTGTAGGGGAAAGAGAGTGAATGTAAAGGTGGATGGGAGTGTGTGTTTGTTTATACGAGAGGGAGAGAGAAAGAGAGAGTGTGTATAAAAAAGAGAGACGGGAATAAACGATAAAGAATGGAGGCAGATAAGATGATTGATGGGTAGGGAGAGAGAGAGGCTAAGAGTTAGAGGTTTATGCGAACAAATAAAAGCATTTTTATCCACCCGGCTACCCGGGTAACCAAACCATCGTATTATCCACAGATGTATACATCCAGTAAAAATTAATGTAGATACGGAGAGGACAGAGGGGTCAGGGAGAAAGATCGATCGATTGACTGATAGGCAGATAAACGGACAGCTAGGATAGGCATACAGGTAGATAGATAGATAGATAGATAGATAGATAGATAGATAGATAGATAGATAGATAGATAGATAGATAGATAGATAGATAGACAAAGGGAGAAAGAGAGAGAGTGTGTGTGAAAGAGAGAGGTGGTTCGTAGGTAGGTGGACAGTTAGGAAGGTAGATAGATAGGAATGGATGTATGCATGCTTGTATGTAGATGGGTAAATAGGTAGGTAGGTAGGTAGGTAGGTACAAACAGGAAGATACACAGATATATATATATATATAAACAGAGGGTATATACATACATATATCTATAGATGAATAGCTGTATGTGTATGCACTCACACACACATAGATATATACACACATAAATTACATATATATGTGTGTGAGCGTGAGTGTATGCGTTAACAGGTAAATAGATATTATTCACTCACTAAATTTTATCAAATTATCAAGAATCAGAATCCAAAATTCATTAATGTTTGTTTTATTTTACTTTTTATTTAAATTGTATTTTTATAGCATTCATAAATTATTTCATGTAAGATCATTTAAAAAAAATTACTGGTATATTAAATTACAAATTTTTTTTCTCTAATTATAGAAAAGTTCAACCTTTCTCCTTTGACATTTATAAATATTTTTTTCGTTAATTTTATTCTTTTTCGAGTTTATTATCAATTTTTCATTTTTATTCTTTTTTTTATACTTTTCAATACTTAGTTTAAATTTATTCAATTAAAACACGTATGTATTTTATTATTATAACCTACACGCTATAATAAAGTATTAAATAACGTTATACTGCTAAAAT
>NC_068996.1:4456702-4464167 GCF_001194135.2 Octopus bimaculoides | reverse complement strand
AGAGAGAGAGAGAGAGAGAGAGAGAGAGAGAGATAGATAGATAGATAGATAGATAGATAGATAGATAGATAGATATGCATATTTACTCATAGCTATATGTATATGTCTATATATAGTCACATGTATGTGTGAAAGTGGATACACACACACACATATTTATACACACACACCTGCTTTTATTTCATTGTTTTATATATTCTATTTCAAATTTTTATATTTCTTATACTTTATACTTTTTTACATTTTATTTTCCTTCTTTTTTTCTTTGTTTATGATTCAAATTTCATTAATATTATGCATATGTATTTTTAATACCTTAATTTAATTATTGATTTTATTTAATTAAAATTAAAATTTAATTGTTTGACTTATTTAATGATTTACCCAATTTATAGAATCATTCTTACTTTACCTTTTGTTTTATCCCTTATAAATTAATTAATAAATTAATTAGTTAATTAGTTAATTGTTTATGTGAAGCTTTATTATTATTATTTTTTTTAATATTATTTGTCAATTAATTTTTATGCCATCTGTTTTGCGAGACAATGGTAAGTGGTTGAATGAATTGTTTTTCGAAACCGGTTTTTTTCCCCCCATGTTTTGTATTTCTTTTACTGTTTCCTAATTTTTATTTGAAAAAAAATTTTTATTTGCTATTTTTTTTTAAAGTAGAGTTGTAAATATTAATGAGAAATCTTACGTAGTTTCTTCAACAATTAACAAGCTGTATGTAGGCTGAAGGCGATTGGAACTTTATGGCAACAAATGGGATATAATTTTAAAAGAGCTTTGGAATAGCAAATAATTTCCTTCGTAATAGAATTCTACTCGTATAAGCCGCCATAATTTCTTTTCATCTCTCTCTCTCTCTTTCCACTCCACTCATTCGTTCTCAGTGAGAAACTGTGCAAATAAGTGTATATACGTGTATATATATATATATATATATATATAGATAGATAGATAGATAGATAGATAGATAGATAGACAGATAGATAGATAGATAGATAGATTGATAGAGAGGGGACAGACAGACAGATATAATTAGTAATTTATGAATTGCAGTCAAGAAAACTAAGACCCCTAACGAAAGAATTCGCTAGAATATAGAATTGGATACTATGAAGTACACCAGACTTTGCGTTTCCAAACAGTCGTTGGTGATATTTTTTAATTTCCTAAAATATTGAAATAGGGTGTTTGTGGATATATTATAAATAAATATATATATGTCTGTGTTAAATTAGCTCCCATTCAGCTTCGTTGTGCCAATGAACACCATGTCTCAATGACAAATCTTTCTGTAAACCAACAACAGACAGCACCTGTTGGTCGTTGCGTTTTTCAGAAGCGATTGAGCTCTACGCCTTCACCTCCTTTCTTTCCGTCTCTCCTTCTTTCTTCTCCTTCTTTCTCTCCCCTCCTCCTTTCCCTTCTCTATATGATTAAATAGATACATTCGATGAGGCATTCGAAAAAGACAGGTAGAACTGGTTGAGTTCGTCATTAGTCTGTTCTGTAGAGTGAGAGCAACTGTGTGTCCTGAATGCAAAAAACAAACAAAAAAAAACCTCAAAATAAAAAAACTCAAATATTTAGTGTTTCGTAATGAATGAGAGTGCGTGCACGTGCCTTTGCGTGTGTCAGTGAGTGCCGTATAATTCTTTTTGTTAGTGTTTTGTACAAAGTCAACTTTGATTGACTAACCCTACGATCTAAATCTTTCCACCCATGACCATCC
Organism: Octopus bimaculoides; assembly: GCF_001194135.2. NCBI lineage: Eukaryota > Metazoa > Mollusca > Cephalopoda > Octopoda > Octopodidae > Octopus > Octopus bimaculoides. The sequence continues at coordinate 4,462,423 of NC_068996.1, read as the reverse complement.
AGTTTTAAAGGGTTATTTTTTTAAAGCTACACTATGTAATGCAATGTACTTACGTCATTGAGGAATGCTGTACATTATCATATACAAGTACTAATGGAGGTGCTTTCTAATGGTCAGCTGCTTTCCAGCCGTTCACCATTCTTTCATTATCAAGAGGCGTGGTTATCTTTTTTGCCCGTGGACCCCTTGATTCCTCTTCTACTCCACTGGACCCCCAGCACCATTCAGTGTTCCAAAAATCCTATTACATTTTTATAATTAAATATCATAAGGAAATTTGTTAAATTTTTTGAAATATTCTGTGTATTGTAGAATTATTATTTATTGTAGATAAATTTTAACAACAAAATCTTATGTGGATCCCAAGGAGGGTTATGCAAACTCCGGTTGAGGGCCACTGATCTTGGGTGTCCTGTTTTAAAACTACAATTTAGAAAAACAAGCTCCCAGCAGGAAGCGCCAACAAAGAAAGAGGGGGGAGAGAGAGAGAGAGGGGGGGAGAGAGAGAGAGAGAGGGGGGATTTTAACTGATGCTTTATTATCGAACTAGAACGTTGCTGATCTCGGTGAGATTTAAACTTAAAGTGGGGGAACCCAGAATAAATAAGACAAAGTATTCTTGCATACGGCATAAAAACTAAGAAGATAAAATGCGGCCCAACATGGAATAAGATAGAACGTAGTGATGTAATGTGCTAATAAATGAATAAATACGGTAAGATATATAAATGATACAACGATTTGTAGAACATAAAAGCAAAGTTTAAAACGAAGCGTCCGGTTGAAGACATATGTTAGGCTAACACCCACAGCTGCCCATTGGCTATTTAATAATATAAACTGTTTTATATAAATGTAGAAACTATAATGCCATAGTTGTCTGTCATTGGAAGTAGTTTGTTACATCTTTCGTGTTAGAGCAAGCAAAAGGTTGTGCCAGTCTAGTACGAAGAGTCGAAGAAAAACTTAGTGTCTAATAGTTCCTTATATTAGCAATAATTAAAGAACAACTCCAAATGGGTTACCACTAATTTCACTTTATGGCTGTAGATTTTTCTTTCATTTTGCCGAACCACTGTGGTGAGGCTTTAGACCTAACAAGGGATCTACGAACCTCGAGCTGTTAGAAATGGCAGCCGAATTTCCTTTACATCACACCCTACTGTATTTTATAAAAAAGAAACAATGGCGAATTGGATAATGAAGTTTTCTTAAAAGATAACATTTTATTCGACGGGGAAATCACGGTTCAAATGCCTTTCAGCGTAGATTTGATTTGCTGGAACAAAGTCGAATTAGACTAAACACCACCGCCGCCGCCACCACCACCACCACCAACAACAACAACAACAACACGATCTGCGACGTTCACCTGTATTGATTGTGTTACGTGCATTGATCTATCATTTATGACTTACAGTCAAAACGAAAATGGAAACACGACAATAAGGTACATTCAGCTGAGATCGACTTTGGTTTTCACCCTTTCGGGGATACCAGTCGAATACTTGGGGATCGATGTAATCACCTGGCTCCCAACTTCAACAACTTTTAAGCCTTAAAAGGACATCAATAAGCATGGTAAAAAATGCGTGTTCAGGTGTGTGTGTGTGTGTGTGAAGGTGAAGGAAAGGTGGTGCTCATGCTTATTAAAAATCATGTTAAATGGTGACAGTACTCGCCGTAATAATATTGGTTTCAAATTTTCCCACAAGGGCAGCAATTCCGGGAGGTAGGGGAGTCAATTACATCGATCCCAGTGAATTAACTGGTACTTATTTTATCAACCACCGAGGGGATGGAAAGCTAAGTCGACCTCGGTGGACTGGACAGCCGAGGTCAATCACGCACGTATGCCTTCTAGATGGCCGGTCGGTCTAATGCAGGGGTGGGGAAACTTATCAGTGCGGCGAGCAAAAATTTCCTAAGAAAAAGGTCTGCAGGCAGATCACAAATTCTAACTCTTTTCTCTGTGTAAATCTTGTATACATCTATGTATAATACAGTATACATTAATAAAGATAAGTTTAACACATCAAATTAATGCGTAACATCTTCATTAACGCCGTCATTGAATTTAGGACGTTTATATTACTTCTGAGGTAAGGTAGTGAGCTGGCAGAATTGTTAGCACGCCGGACGAAATGCATAGCAGTATTCCGTCTGCCGTTACGTACTGGAGGTACAGATTCCAGCCTAAAGAGAGTCGAAGTGGGTTCGGTCGGAGAACAGGAGTTACTGTTACTCTTTTATTTGTTTTCAGTCAACTGACAGCGGTCATGCCTTGATGTGTTTTAGTCGAACAAATCTATTCCAGGGCTTATATTTTAAGTCTAGTACTTATTCTATCGGTCTCTTTTGCTGAACTGCTATGTAAACACACCAACACCGGTTTTCAAGTGGTGGTGGGGTACAAGCACAGACAGGCCGATACACATACATACGTACACACGTGCATATATATATATATATATATATATATATATATATATATATATATGCGACGGGCTTCTTTCAGTTTCCGTTTACCAAATCCATTCGCAAGCCTTTGGTTGGTCCTAAGCTATAGTGGAAGATGGCCAAGATGCCACGCAGTGAGACTGAACCAGGTACCATGTGAATGGGAAGCAACCTTTTTACCGCACAGCCACGCATGCGCCTGCATATTCGCCCCTCCCCCGCCCATACGCACACTTGTTGAATGTGCCAGGAACAATGTTTTGAGGCTGTTTATGCTGTCGCCATTCTTATGTAACATTTATGTGATCCTAGACTGAGCGTGAGGCATGGCGGCATAGTGTTGCTGTGCATTTTGTAAGATGGGTCTGAATAGAGGGAGACGTAAACTCGTGTTGTTGGACATTGTAGATGCATCAGGACCAAAAGGGAATATGGTAGCTTTGCTGGTGTTTGCAATCACACGTTTTAATGTGTTGCAGATGCATCAGGAGACTAAACGAGAGATATTTTGCAATGGCGAGTTGCAGTTTGCGAGTATTGTAGAGTGTATGTGGATTGCATGTGAGAGGGGATGTTGTAAGTGTTGTTGATGTTGTTGATCTTGGTAGATGGTTGTTGGTAGATGGTCTGAGTGGGAATTATATTGCATCCAAGAAAGTAGGAATGATATTATATCCAAGAAAGTCAGAATCTTTTCAGTCCTTAATAAGTAGACGTAGGATCAGAAAGCTGTCTAAGACCATTCTAGAACTACGGTGATTAATGTCCTTTAGCGTTTCAATATGAAGGAGAATTTAGTTGCTATTTCTAGCTGGTCGTGCGACTGCGTACAGGCTTGGTTGTCAGCCCCTGCATTCCTTATGTTTCTCATAAGACTTGACGATCCAACGAGTGAGTCAGTATGGTGGCCCATCCAGCTAAAAATAGCAACCGACTTTTCTCTGAAACCCTACTGAAGTCTTAAAAAAATATAATAAATAAAATGAAATTAAAATGAAGAAATAAAAAAAAAGGATATTACAATTAGATAAATGCAAAATATTCAAAATATTTCTTAAAATAACCAACACCAGGAAAAAAGACAGGATGGTCAGATTTGAAATGCCTTTGGTCAAGCAAAGGGTTTTCTTCAACCATCAGGGTCGACTAGGCGTTAGCAGCAGCAGCAGCAGCAGCAGCAGCAGCGACAACATAAAGTAAGGGAAAAAAAGATTAGTAAGTGAATAAAGAGAGGATGTAGAGGAAGAGAGAGAGTGGGGGGGTGAAGAATGAGGAGACAGTAGGAGGAAAGGGAAGAGTAAAAAAAGGCAAGAAATTAGACTTTAAGATATAAATGTGGTTAGGGTCACGACAGCGATGTCTATTGTTTCACGTGTTATGAGTTTAAAGAGTGTCGGTTGGCCTTATCCATCCATCCATCCATCCATCCACACACATCACACACACACATCACACAGCACACAGCACACACAATCACACAAACACACATTTTTACGTATGTATGTTCCTGAACATCTTGAGTGGGACAAGCCACCAATAAGCAGAAGCACATTGATAACACTGATGCAAAGGCAACAGGATGACGGGGAGGGAAGTGAATAATAATGGTGACGGTGATGATGATGATGATGATGATGATGATGATGATCACTGTTATTATTATTATTATTATTATTATTATTATTGTTGTTGTTGTTGTTGTTTTTGTTGTTATTGTTCTTCGCATTAGTCGTCGCCGTCTTCGTCGTCGTCGTCGTCGTCGTCGTAGTAGTAGTAGTAGTAGTGGTGGTGGTGGTGGTGGTGGTAATATTATTATAATGATAATTTCTTGCAGTCAAACAATAATAGTAACGACAGCGATGATAATAATAATTTTGGATGGTGAAGAGTTAATAATGATAATAATACTGAAAGCAAGGGAAGAAGGAAAAAAGCAGATTTGTAGAGATGGAGAGAGAGAGAGAGAGAGAAGCTGAGGGACAGAGAGAGAGGGAGAAGATAGGAGGGACAGGGAGAGAGGGAGAAGATAGGAGGGACAGAGAGAGAGGGAGAAGATAGGAGGGACAGGGAGAAGATAGGAGGGACAGGGAGAGAGGAAGAAGATAGGAGGGACAGGGAGAGAGGGAGAGGGAGAGAGAGAGACGGGGAGGGACAGAGAGAGACGGGGGAAGATAGGAGGGACAGGGAGAGAGAAAGAAGCTGAGGGACAGAGAGAGAGGGAGAAGATGGGAGGGAGAGGGAGAGAGGGAGAGAGAGAGAGATTGTGGTGAGTGAGTGGATAATGTGTTAGAGATGAAGGGAAAAAGAAAAAGAGGAAGACAAGAACAGAGAAAGCGAAATAAAAGTAGGTGAAAACGGCAAGCGTGGAGGAGGAGGAGGAAGGGGAGGAAGAGGGGGAGACAGAAAATGCGGAGGAGGATGAGGATGAAAGATGAGGAGGAGAAGGAGGAGGGGGTGAAGGAAACAAAGTCAACAAGGGGGGGGGGAAGGAAAGCAGGGTTAGACTTGACTGTATGTATGTATCAGAAGTATTTAAGGTACAACATCTACGTCGACATCACCATGAGCAGCAGCAGCATTCGTCATCACCACCAACACCACTACCACCACCACCGACTGCTGACGCCGACTCCGGCGCCTCCACCGCCATCACCACCACTATCACCGTTACGACCACCACCACCACCACCACTATTATCGTCGTTGTCTTCATTGACATTATCAACTTTGTCGTCACTGTCATCATCGTCATCATCATCATCATCATCCACATCGTCCTCATCATCACCATCATCATCGTCATCATTGTCATCACCACCACCACCACCATCATCATCATCATCATGATCATCATCATCATCGTCATCATCAACACCTTTGTCATCGTCGTCGTCGTCGTCATTACCGTCAACAACGACGTCTGTCATCATCGCCGTCATTATCAAACAATGTCGTCGTTCCCAAACTCATCAACAGCAGCATCATGTTCTTGGTTAGTAATAGTAGTGGTGGCGGTAGTGGTGAAGTGGTGACGTTGGAAGTATAATGGCTGGGGTGGCCATAGCATGGGCACGGTATTGGCAGTGGTAGAGTATAGTGATGTTCATAACGGTAGGATGGTGGTGGATGTGGTGGTGGCGGTGATGGTAGCGGTGGTGGTGGTGGTTGTGGCAGTGGTGGTGGTGGTGGTTGTGGCGGTGGTTGTGGCAGTGGTGGTGGTGGTGGTGGTGGAGGTAGTAGTTGTGGCGGTAGTGGTTGTGG
>NC_068996.1:4455758-4456493 GCF_001194135.2 Octopus bimaculoides | reverse complement strand
GTGGTGGTGGTGGTGTAGGCGGTTGTGGTGATGGTTGTGGTGATGTTGTTGTTATGGTGGTGGTGGTGGTTCTGGTTGTGGTGATGTTGTTGTTGTTGTTGTTGTTGGTGGTGGTGGTGGTGGTTGTGGTTGTGGTGGTATTTAAATGTTTGATTTTGTAAAATATATATAATACTAATGAAAAATGTAAATGATCGTTTGACAGAAAACTTAGAACTGTCCTACTTACTCAATGCCGTCGCTTGTGCCCGTGTGTGCCACAGTGTGTGTGTGTGTGTGTGTGTGTGTGTGTAAGTATAACTATGCCCGTGTGTATGGTATGCATGTGTGTATTTACGTTAACGTGTGTGAGCATGAAAGCTTTCACTGTGTATGAATCAACGAAGTAATATATCTGTTGACATACCTATGTATACACACACACACACATCTTATACACCACCCACATAATACAGATACATACATACACATGTGTATATATTTATATATGCACATATATAGACGCACACACATGCATATGTATATATATATATATATAACTGTAGTGCTTCTGGGTATCTCAGCAGTAGCCCATCTGCTGTACAACAGAATGACAGTCGAGGCGGACAGAGAAAGGAAGGGAAAATTAAGAAATTAGGTTGGGTAAGTTGATGTGTTGGTGTTAAGAGGGGGAAAACTTGCGTGATGGTCGCGGCGGCGGTAGAAATGGTAAAGGTGGTGGTGGTGGGGGCGGCG
>NC_068996.1:4454322-4454992 GCF_001194135.2 Octopus bimaculoides | reverse complement strand
CTAATGACTCGCTAAAGGAGATGTTGGGTTGGGGATGGCGGTGATATTCCGTCGTGGTGCCAGTAATAGAGATGGTGGTGATGGTGGTGGTAGTAGTAGTAGTAGTAGTAGTAGTAGTAGTAGTAGTAGTAGTAGTAGTAGTAGTAGTAGTGGTGGTGGTGGTGGTGGTGGTGGTGGTTGCAGTAGTGGGTAAGATGGTGATGTGGATGGTGGTGGTAGTTGACACCGTGATGAGGAAGAAGACGGGTGGTGGCTGGCTGGTTGGCTGGCTGGCTGAGTGGTTGGTGGGTTAGGATGTTATGAAGTATTAAAGAAAGTAAATTAAACGCTGACAATCTGCTTCTGTATGTATGTATATATATATATATATATATATGTCTATACAGCCTTGTGTGTATACATAAATACATACGTACATATGTATACATCCATCCATCCATCCGTCCATATATATATATATACATACGTGTTGTTTCTTGGAAGTTTAGCTAGCAGTGACTTAATCCAACTGCCAGACTAACATAGAAAAACCACCAACGCCCCATAATTCGAAATCACTGTCGACATTTTGTAAAAAAAAAATATTAAAGTCTATATATAGTCATATACACAGCCAATATTTGTCGCTTGTGTTTTATATATATATATATATATATATATATATATATAT
>NC_068996.1:4446596-4449096 GCF_001194135.2 Octopus bimaculoides | reverse complement strand
GAACAGGGTCGTTGAAACAAAATAGCGGGTGTCCTCTTCTCAAATAGAAGCCTTGAGAGAAGCCATATGGCCTGCATCATTATAACCTATTAAAAAATTAAATAAATGCTCGCTTTTTATATTTTGCCTGCTTTAAAACCCAGTGGTATGACATTTATTACATATTAATATAACAAGCATATTCCGGACGAAAGAAGTACCTCCGAAACGTCAAAATTAAATTTTCTCTCCCTCCCCCACAGCATTAGTACGGATTTTGATTTTGACATCCTTTAACAACAACATTAATATTAATAGCATCAATATGGTTTGTTACCACACCAACAAAAATTCAAAATACTTTTTCTCTATCGCTATCTCATGCTTCTTATCTCTCCTTCCCTCCTTTTCTCTGTTTTTCTTTCTTAGTTTTTTTAGTTCTTTTGACCAATCCTCGAAGAAATCTAATTTCTTTATTGTTTACCCTCCATTCTCACAAAAAGAAAAGAAGGAAAAACGTACCAGAAGGAAGGCAAACCTTTTACGTTGGACGCTACGTGATGTTACCGAAAACGCAATTACCCAGGATGCAATACACGCAAGATAGGTTGCAGTTTCGTCATAGCACCTCTTCTTTATTGACCCTACAAGAGGAGCCACATGCGTTTAATCGATCCGCTGCAAACATTAGCTAAATCTCCCTCAAATTACAAGCTACCCACATGGAAAGGAAGAACAGCATGTTAAGTAAATCGACTTTGGAATACAAAGGCAGACGAAAAACAAAGCCAAGGCTGGAGCACTTTTTAGCATAGTTCTGTTCCATCCCGGCTGATCCGGGTGTTAAGCAACGACATCCGCATATAAAGTGTATAGCAGATTTTGCAGCATATATTTTCATACTTTATAATGAGGGCAAGATGTTCAACATATCAAAGACAAATACGCAGGCACACACACACACACACACACACACACACACACACACACACACACACACACACACACACACACACACACACACACACACACACACAAACACACACACACAAACACACAAACACAAACACACACATGTATATATGTAGATAAATTCCATCGACGACAAACATGTACTAAGATAAATAGAAATATTACACCAGAATATATATATGGAAAATATGATATAGCTGTTACAGATTTATTTGAAGTGACTTTGAAGCGACTCGTCTTTATCAGCTGCCAATGTTGAGCCGAAACCAACACCAAACATACAGCAAAACATGATCCAACGAAGAATTTCCTTTAAGTGGTCGTTTGACATACTACAAATAGCAGTTCAAAATAACCCTCAAATCACACCCTGGTGTCTTATTATAATAATAATAATAATAATAATAATAATAATAATAATAATAATAATAATAATAATAATAATAATAATAATAATAATAATAATAATAATAATGATGACAGTAGATAATGTAGTTCTATGTATTTAAAATGAATATCTAAGACAGAATTGGTGTGACTAGAGTGCTTTTAAACGTAGTTTAGCGTCAGATGATCTGGCACTAAATGACAGCAAGTATATAACTTAGATATATAACTTAGATAACTTTGATAGTTTTCAGCCAGTGTAGGCCCAGGCCATGTCTATCTTAATAGCACCACCTTGAAATAAAGTTAAAACCGAATAGTAACAAGACAGGAGAGAGCTACTTTACTTTATATTACAACAATGCACAAATCCTTTATTGGATTGTCAAAAAACTGATCAAAACATTAAAATTTAAGTGTTTTTCTATGAGTTTTGAGTATTTGAACATATATGCAGATCTCATTTATTTATGCCGATATGTATGCATGTATGTGTCTATACAAATACACACACACATACGCACACGCACACGCACACATACGTATATAACCTTCACCGCCGCTGCAGACCGTTATTTATGTCCACAGATTCTACTGTTTTAATAATTACATATGTGTGTATATGTGTTTGTATTGACTTGCCCAGATCAGCCTTGAAAAGCGTTCAAACCATGACCATCTCATCTTTTTCTCGGCCACTGTGGCCTTCAGTCGACATATATACGTATAATGTGTTGTTCTCTCAAGTTGGTAGGTTTCGATTTGAAGAACATTTAGCAGCTAATTTCAGCGGATCTTTTTTTTTTTTTGCATCGACTGCAAAGATGGCTGCACATCCGCATTATACGTTCAAAGGCAATAATTTTTCACTTGATTCATTTTCTAAACCTTGTATTCGGGTTCAAAAATATATTCGAACCACTTCGTATTACAATCAATAATATTCTACAGTTTAGCACAAATCTTATATTTGTCATATGAATTATTTTAGACAAATACATGCAAATGAGTTTGTGTTTACAAGCGAATATTTAGAAAGTAACAGGGAAATATGCTTGGTAAAGAATGCAAGCGCAGAGGCATAAAATAACTTTATGCCAAAGTGGACAACTGGGTGCATATAGCCGCATATACTGAAATCCTTGTATGTGCGTATATATAT
>NC_068996.1:4442765-4446523 GCF_001194135.2 Octopus bimaculoides | reverse complement strand
TATAGGGAGAATTCACAAAACAACAAAGGACGAAGACAGGTGGTGTACACAACAAACAAATGTATCAGTTTAACGCTTGGGAAGTGAAAAAGTCTTTAACGTTTCGAGCCTACGCTCTTCCACAGAAAGGAACACGGAAAGAAACAGGGAGAGAAAATAAAGACTATGTAGTGGATAGCGATAGTCAATCCAAACAAGAACAAGCAAGAAAAAGCAACAACGCGAGGACGTGGAACAAGTACTGTTGCTCAAGAAAGGAAAGAAAAGAAAGTGGATTTCAGGTTTCGAGAGGAAATATAGAAAAAGTCCAAAGACGGGAAGACGGAAATCCCTCCTCCCCCCAAAAAAGAACAAACACAAAAAACAACAACATGAGGGCGTGGTACATGTAAAGTACTAGCAGACGCTCAGGGAAGGAAAGAAAAGTGGTTTTACGTTTCGAGCAAAACTCTTCTTCAGAAACAGGAGACAGAAGAAAGTCCAATAGAAAAGTAAGACGGAGGAAAAAAAAAAAGCGCCAACGATTCACATGTGGTTACAACACACTATATTGCTATGTATATGCATGTATGCTTATATACATGTATTAGCATGAGTGAGTGTGTGTGTGTGTGTGTGTGTGTGTGTGTGTGTGTGTGTGTGTGTGTGTGTGTGTGTGTGTGCGTGTGTGTGTGTGTGTGCGTGTGTGTTGGTGATTCCATGTTGCTAAATGGAATTAAGTTTGGGTTGACTCGAATCTATGGGTATAAATAGACTTGACTAAGATGGCGCAGAGTGGGGATCGAACACGGTGCAGAACCATGTATATATACTGTTGGAAAGCGTAACTAACCTCTTAACCTTTTCAGTTAAACCCGTGCTTGGCTGCGTAGTTATACTGATATATATTATAACACAAACCACGCACTTACGCACATACGTACGTACGCACATTCACATTCAAAGACGTAGAAAGACCTATACACAAGCATACAGAGGAACAAATATATATATATATATATATATATACAAACACATGCACAGATATTCTTAACTACAGAACACAGAAACTATACACGTGTACTTATAGGCTACTTTTATCTCTATTTTTTCTTCTTCCATTAGTGAACCACGTGTAAACACTTTTGAGACGGAAGTGAGTAATTATAAAATGTACAACTGTACTTAGGACTCGACCAAGTTTTTAAATACATATTCATCCAGTACAGATGTAGTGGTGCGTGTATGTCACTTTGTGTATAAGCGTCTGTCTACGCACAACTGTGTCTATATACGTGTCTATATACGTGTCTATATACGCGAATATGTCTCTTGGGTGTGTATGTATGTGCGTACGTGTGTGTATGTGTGTGTGCGTGTGTGTGTGTGTGTATGTGTGAATATTTTATAGCAATGTGACATATTACCAACATACTGCCAACTACAGGTCACCAAAATTATACCCTTGAAACAAAACAAATAAAATAAAATAAAAATGCCAATACTATCTTACATGCCTTTAGAATGCAAGTCAGTTTTCTATGTATGTATGTATGCATGTACGTGTGTATGTATGTATGTGTGTAAGTATGTATGTATGTATATATATATATATATGTATATATATATATATATGTATATATATATATATATATATATATATATATATATATATATATATATATATATATATATATATATATATATATATATACACACATATATATATATACTATACTATACTTTGATCATAGCCAAAAGGCCGAGAAGTGATTATATATGTGTATGTATGTATATGCACACATATATATATACATACATATATATGCATATATATATATATATACATATATATATATATGCATATATAAATATATATATACACATATACAAGTGTGTGTTAATGTATGCATATATACATACATGTATACAGATGTATATATATATATATATATATGGGTGAGTATGTGAGCGTGCGTGCTTGTCTATGTGTGTGTGCGTGTTTGTTGTCATACAGCACACCAAACCGGCACTAAAATACATCAGTGAAAATACCAAGAAAGCATATCAACAGCAACCACCCACAAACCGAACAAAAGGGCGTCTACCTGCTTGCTCGATCTGTTAGAAATAGCAACAAAACTAAATTTACATCGAATCATTTCCTGTCGTCTTATATAATGACACATTGGCTACGGTTGAGAAGTTATTCACCCCGAGTATAACTCTATCGAGGAATGAGATAGGACTACACTGCAGCAGCAACAACAACAACAATAGTAACAGCAGCAACAACAGCAACGAGAGAGAGAGAGAGAGAGAGAGAGAGAGAGAGAGAGAGAGAGAGAGAGAGCATCCGGTCAAAAAAAAAACAGACTGTTTTGTCTAAAAGACTAACGGAATACTCTGGACACGATAACTGTTATATCGCAGCACATTATATTAAGACTATTGAATCTGGCCACGGAGTTGTGTAGTTGCCTCTTTAGTATTATTAGTCTAAGTCACACTGATCTCCTACTGACTCTGGAATACTACGCTAGCCACGATCCACTATGATGTGCTAATAGTATATAGCTATCACCTCAGTATATATATAAATATATAAAAGGCTATCCTTGCAATTGTTCTGAACGAGAATCCTGTTATATAGAAAATAAGTGTAAAACGAAAAATGTAATGTATAGATGTATAGTTACATCTGAAGGTAAGGAATTGTTTCACATCGGTAGGACATCATTAATTTTCAAGAGGAGACTGGCAAATTACTTGAGGTTATTTATAAACAAAAACAAAAAAAGGTTCCAAACGAGTTTTAGAAAATTAATCTGGCCTTCCAGGAACAGTACAAGGACTATAAGATTAAATGGGAATTAATTTGTACTGCAAAACCATACAGGAACCTATAGGCGTGACCTTCGTTCAGAAGAATTTTACAGAATTTTCACATCTAAAGGTAATGTAATAAATGCTAGACAGGAGCAAGTATTGAGATGCTTACACAAGAGGAAATTCACATTTGCCAATTATAAATAATTGTTATTTAAACTTTACAAGGTTTTGAAATTATGGATTGAAAATAATTATCCAACAAGAACTTGAAATAGAGATTGTTTGCGTCTGACAACGGACAGCTCTGAATTATACAACGCAGAGTTTATAAAAGAAAATCATTAAATGGCAATACCAAGAGATATCAAGTTAAGACCCTGAGGAGATTGCACGTTTCTATAGTATGGTTGCAATTGCAACGATTCCTAATCGATGCAACTGAAACATGTGTCGGTCTTAAAAGGTGGTATATAATTATAGGATTAAAGGTAATGCCATTGCTACTTCGGAGTAATCCTTAATTTTAATATTGTCAATATTCATACTCCAGGAAACCTGTATGGTTAAGGAAATATATTCAGAATTATCCAACGGAATATTCCTCTAATTTTTTTGATCTTATAAGAACTTTACTGGATTTATATGTTAACTGTTGAATAACGTATTTTGAATATCTAACTAAGAGTAAATTGGTAATCGTTTACTAATGTGTGTGTGTGTGTGTGTGTGTGTGTGTGTGTGTGAAAGATACCAAGAAGTCTGTTTTAAACTTTGGCATACAAAAGGCTGAATAAGCCGACAGGTGAAAGTTGAAGTCTGAGGTATTGTGAATTATAATATTAGCTTAACTTTACTCTTAGTAATGAATTCATACTTGAGTAAATGTTCGGTTGTTAGTCTAACATTTCGTTAAGATAACACCGTTTATGCATATATGTAGGTATATA
>NC_068996.1:4437943-4440255 GCF_001194135.2 Octopus bimaculoides | reverse complement strand
CTTGCTCAAGGATACAACGCATCACCGGAATCGAACTAACGACCTCACGATCATCGTAAGCCGAATATGCTAACCACTTAGCCACGCGTTATAGCAAAGAGGAAGCTTCAAATGTACAAATATACATCAGACTGAAGCACGTTTGATCATCGTTCTCTTCGGTCGGGGCTGACCTAGGGCTATACAAGAAAAATATATATTGTTTGAATAACGCAAAAACAATGTGAATTTGCAAAAATATATGTTCATTAAATTTATAGATTTATCTCTATTTTCGTTAGGGTTTGTCAGTTAGAGAGTTCCGGAGATCAAACCATTGGTCCGTTGTGTTTAAAAATGGTAAGAATGGTACACACACACGCACACGCACACGCACACGCACACACACACACACACACACACACACATATGCACACACTGATGTATATGCTTACACAAGCACACAGAAAATTTTCATGTAATATCTGTTTCGCACTTTCGTTGATGCAAAACGTGTGTTGAAATAGATATTGTTGTGCTTTGAGTGGATCACTCCTCCAATGAAAACATAAGCACGGGTTGTATTTGCAATCAATAGTAATAAAAAAGAAAACTGCAGCCAATGGCCGTGTGCATTCACACAGCCATGCGCACACGTACATATATTACATGCGTATATATATCATATACACTTAGATATGAGCGTGTTTAATGTATATGTGTATATATATATATGTGTGTGTGTGTGGATGTGTGTTTGTATATATATATATATAAATCATGTATATATACACACACATATATCCGCTTTCACGCACGTACCCACATATATAGGAAAGCGTGGCAGGTCTCTGCGTAGTTTTCGTTTACGATATTCCATTCAGAAGGTATCAAACAGAAATAAGAAGAAACTTTCTTAATTTTCTGTTGAGACAGAACATGAATCCAGGCGCTTGCGATGCGAACTTCACACAGCAATATCCACGCCTATGTAATGTCGGAGTTTGAGGAAATTGGCTTCATAATTAGACATCAAGACTTGAAATTTATTGCTAGCTGGGAAATGTTGTAAGTTGTTATGAAATTCATATAAAATATAAAGTCAGGTTTTCTTCATGTCAACTGCTGTTGTTTAGACGCAAGTCAAACCTGATCCATCGGACCTACGGTCAAATGTTTTCTAAATATCACCGTACTTTTATTGGCTGTATTGACCTCTGTGTTTTTATTTCTAGTTCAAGAAAATACAAGGATGAAATATGACTACATAGAGGTGCATTCAGTGGTTTGTTATTGTTGTTTGTGATGAGGGGCGGGGCTAAAAGTTTGTTGTTGCGAAAATAGTTTGTAGTGCTACTAATAATAATTGTGATAATGACTTAGCTGTTTCTGGTAGTGACTGCTAGTGTCAGTACAATGCGAGCAGTTTCGAGGAAGGACGTAGGTCGATTACATCGATCCTCCACCCCCACCAGTACGCAACTGGTACTTATTTTTATTCTATCGATTCCGAAAGGTTAAAATGCAAGGTCAACCTCGGCGGAATTTGAACTCAGAATGTTGCTCGGCACGCTAACGGTTCAGCCAGCAATTTTTGTAATAAATATCACTGTTGTCGCATAACCCACGAGATCAGCAACAGATCAAGCGTTCCAGCCTTGATCACCTCGTATGTGTATGTCCGGAACTGCGTTTTCTAATGTAGCCTTTCATCACTCAAAAAACGGCATATGTAATTTAGGGGAGAATTAGCCATTATGTCTAGCAGTTTGAAGCAACCACTTAGGGACTCCCCTCCCGGGCTGGTGACGGAAATGTTGCTGTCGCAGTTGATGCTGATGGTGCTGGTGATGAAACTGTAGAAAAGAAAGGATGTTCATCGCATGCAATTATGATGAAGGAGAGAGAGAAGAAGAAGATGGTGAGAGGGAGAGGAAGAGGAGACGGGTGGGAGTAGAAAGAGGAGTAGGAAGAAGAAAGAATAGGGTTAGGGTTAGGGTTACGGTTAGGGTTACGGTTAGAAAGGAGTTGAGAAACCGCGCGCGTGGGAGTGGATCGTGAAGATGATGAGAAAGGCAGATTTCACAGTTATGTGTGTGTGTGTGTGTGCGTGTCCGGGTAAGTGTGTGAGTGTATATATATATATATATATATATATATATAAAAGAAAGAAAGAAATATATGAATGCATATCTACGCATACATGTATGTATGTATGCATGTATGTATGTATGTATGTATGTATGTGTGTGCGTGTGTATGTACGTGTATGTATGCGTGTATGTATGTATGTATATATATGTATGTTTCTATGTATGTATGTATGTATGTAT
>NC_068996.1:4433130-4437933 GCF_001194135.2 Octopus bimaculoides | reverse complement strand
TGTATGTATGTATATATATGTATGTTTCTATGTATGTATGTATGTATGTATGTATATACGTATGTATGTGTGTGTATGTATGTACGTGCGTATGTATGTATGTATGTATGTATGTATGTATGTATGTGTTTGTATGCAGACAGACAATTGGAAGCGGTGACAAATGGACGATGACAATCACATTTCATTCTTCAGAAGCAGGACATACTTAAATGTTATGTTAGTGGCACTTTTACCGCTATCATCGTAACAGCCGCAACGGCTACCGCTGCTGCTGCTGCTGCTGTCATACTACTACTACTACTACTACTACTACTACTACTACTACTACTACTACTACTACTACTACTACTACTGCTGCTGCTGCTACCGCTGCTGTTTCTTGTCCTTGTTGTAATTGATGACAATGGTGTTTGTTGGGATGGTGATGACACGACGACGACGACGACGACGACTATGATGATGAAGTTGATTGGTAGCAGCGGTTGTTGTTATTGTTGTTGTTAAGATGCCGCTGTCCTAACTACTCCATCTACCCCAGCTACCCCCAGCTACGCCCAGCATACGTATGATCATAGGAATTCCAGCTGTGACCATCCAGTATATTTTTTTCTTCTTTTTTAGCGAATATACGTAGGACGACCGTTATCTAACATGTCTCTTTGTGTGCATATATGAGTGTGTGTGTGTGTGTGTGTGTGTGTGTGTGTATGTGTGTGTGTGTGTATGTGTATGTGTGTGTGTGTGTGTGTGTATGTATGTGTGTGTATGTGTATGTGTATGTGTGTGTGTGTGTGTGTGTGTGTGTGTGTGTGTGTGTGTGTGTGTGTGTGTGTGTGTGTGTGTGTGTGCGTGATTTGAGGATGATATATGTAAATGCTGGTCGAACGACCCCACCTAAGCAGCCTCATCTTTGGCTCCAAGCTTACCCCCAGCTGCTGTCAGCCACGGACAACTACGAACAATGACAACTGACTATCACCAATCACATGGAGTGTCTTCACAATGACAATAAACGAAATTGAAGATACCACGTCCACCACCACAACAACAACAACAACCACCGCCACCGCCAGTACCACAACCACTAGAAATAACAGCCAGACCTTAGTCAAATCAGACATTATGATATTAAAATAGAAAATCGACAACCTCGTATATAATATTTTTAGTCTTCATCCGAGATATCTTTCCAAAGACGGGGTTGGGGTGAGGAATCATTGGAGTTAAGGAGGACGATGACGAGAACGACGATGACGAGAACGACGATGACAGTAGTAACACTACATAAACATGAATTTCTCCACTGCCACCACCACTACCACAGCAACACCACCACCGCTGCTCTACCCCTTCACCACCACCACCACCACCACCACCATCAGAAACATAAAAGAACAATGAGGGGAACGATGACAAAACAGTTTTCGGCAATGTTTGAAAAACCACAATCAACCGCTTCGACAACAAACACGACAAAGACAACGTCCTCTTAAACAACAATAACCACGACAGCATTACGAATATCGTTATATTGTCGGAATTAAATGTCTCGACAAGGCAGTGAACTGGCAGAAGCTTCAGAGCGACGGACAAAATGCTTAGCGGCATTGCATCTATCTTTACGTTCTGAGTTCAAATTCCGCCGAGGTCCACTTTGCCTTTTGCCTTTCAGAATCGATAAAATAAGTAGCAGTTAAGCAATGATTTCAGGCCTTATGTGTCTATAGGTATATAAACGTCTTTACAACTTAGGCACAGCGCTAGAAATCTCGGAGTAAGTTTTAGTCGATTAAATCAACCCCAATATCTCACTGGAATATTATTTTATTATCTTGAAAGGGGTGAAAGGCAAACCTGGCCGTGGAAGGGCTTGGATTCTAAATCTAACTGAAGATCTCTTATGAAATGGCTCAAGGCATTTTTGCCGACAATCTAAGATATTTTCCCCTATTGTTGTTGTTACGGAAGCAACGAGAACATTGCTTTAATTATAACAGTTACAAATACTTACTAAAATATAAGTTATATATGTAATAGAAAAAAAAGCATAAACAAAAAAATTGAACACAAACAGTCTGAAAGACACGGTTATATATATATATGTGTGTGTGTGTATGCATATAGATTGAGAAATATAGATAGATAGATAAATAGATAAATACAAACGTGCTTATAAAATGTGTATAAGTGTGTGTCTTTGTATGTGTTTGCATTTCATTAGAAGTTTTGCAAAAAAAGTTGGATGGATTACGACAGTAAGAAAATAATTAAAATTGAATTTAGCCAATTGGATAAGAAATAATTTAAAAAACAACGACCACACAAACAAGGGCAACATGGCAATAACAAACCTTACTGGTAAACCACAAAAGCAATTAATAATAATAATAATAATAATAATAATAATAATAATAATAATAATAATGATATTAACAACAACAACAATCTTAAATAAAGTATAAATGAAGATAAAAGCCAAAATGCAATTTTGTTAATCTAACTATTATCAGTAGCAGCAGCAGCAGCAGCAGCAGCAGGAGTAATAACGGTAATGCCTACAATAACAGCCACTGCTGCACTAATGCAAGAATAGTGTGACCCAAAAAAAAAAAAGAAAAAATAATAAATAAATAAATAAAATGCAAAGAATAAATGTTTACTTTTTTTTAAGGAAAAGAAGAAAGAAAAAATAATTTGCAGGAAAAGAAATACAGAAATAATTAAGAATCAATTATTCTGGAGTCAACAACAACAACAACAGCAATAACGAAACCAGTGTCTGCAACAATAACTACAAACGCAGCTGCAGGAATTGCAGGAGGAAAAAAACAAAACATAAATAAAAAAATAATAATAAAACGAAGCAAACAAACAAAACAAATGCAGCAACAGTTTCTACTGATTACTATAATAACCACCACCACCACCACCATCACAACCATCATCATCGTCATCACCATCACCACACCCACCTCTACCATCATCATCATCATCATCGTCACCCACAATACTACCAGCCTCCTCTTCTCCCTCCACCTCCTCCACATCATCTTCCCAATTATCATCATCGTCATCATCTTCGTTACCACCACCACATCAGCATCATGATGTCGTCATCATCGTCATCACCACCACCACCACCACCACCACCACCACCACCATCACCATCATCATCTCCATCATCTTCATCACCACGACCATTACCCTCATCATCATCATCATCATCCTCGATCTAACCCTCACCACAAAACTCAATCAACGGGTACCCCCCCTTTTTTTTTGTCGTCAGTTTCTTTTTAACCAATCAACATCTCGAATCAGTTATAATTTTCCAGGTTGTTGTTGCTGTTGTTGTCGATGATGCTATTATTGATTTACTTGTTTCTTACTTTCTTTCTGCTTTTTTTTGCTTTTTTTGTACTGTTTGGTTTAAAAAAACTTTTTTTTTTCATCCAAGTTACCTAAAACAGCGATTTTCTCAATATTTTTTTTAGCATTTGTTTTTTGTAAATTTCAATTACTATGATTTATTTAAAGATTTTTTTTATTGTTGTTGTTTTTAGAAACGTTTCCTAAGATTCTGTTCCAAACATTTTAATTAGATTTTAATTAAAATAAATAATTTAAAAACAATCATATGTACATACATACATAAATACATAAATATATACATATATATGTATGTATATATGTATGTATATATGTATGTATATGTATATATGTGTGTATGGATATATATATGTGTATTCGTATGTACGACTTTGTTTTTGTTATTTTTCTTAACCCATCATATTTAACGGTTTCCCCCCTCCTCCCTAGCCCTCCCCGTCTTTAATCATATAACATCGACTGCTTACAACTCAGCTTTGAATGTCCCCTAAATTTCTTTTTCTTCTTCTTCCTCTCCTGCTTGTTCTCATTCTAATATCAACACCACCTCCATCACCACCACCACCACCATCACCACCACCACCACCACTTCACCTTCGTCCTCCTCTTTATTTCTCCAAGTCTTTCTTCAACCACCTTTATTTATTTATTTATTTATTTATTTTCTGTCTTTCCCTAATCTTTTTCTTTTAAATTCTCAGGGAGAGATTGTATCCCTTCTATTTATCTATTTATTTTGACTCTCATTCATTTATTTTTTGCTGCTACTACTGTTGTTGTTGTTGTTGTTATTATTATTATTATTATTATTATTATTATTATTATTATTATTATTATTACTATCATCATCATCATCAACAACAACAACACCATCAACATTATCATCACCTTCATCTTCGTCATCATCGTCACCATCACCAATATCATCACCTTCATCATCATTATCATCATCGTCATGGTGATACGGACGATGATGATGATCATCATCATCACCTTCATCATCGTTATTATTATTTTAAACAAATTTATCTTTTACTTTTACCGCCATTACTTGAAGTTGAGCAAACATCCGAAATCTTATCGTTAGTTCCCTTCACCCATCTCGCTTGTAAACTTACTTCCCTGAGATTTCACAGCGTCTATCTTCGCCTTTCCATTTCATTCCTTTCCCATCTTCAGAGCCATGGCTACAGCACAAAAAAAAACAACAACAAAATAGCAACAATGAATAAATAAAAGAGGGAAAGTCATTTACGAGTCTTTCCCATCTGCCTTATCTGCCACCTCACCACCCCTACTACCAATGTTGACAAGACCATCGTCACCAGCTATAATCTATACTTTTTCTTTTACTATTTTACTAGTTTCAGTCATGCGGCTGTGGCCATGCTGGAGCACCACCGTATATAT
>NC_068996.1:4428385-4432720 GCF_001194135.2 Octopus bimaculoides | reverse complement strand
ATATATAAAAAAGATAGATAGATAGATAGATAGATAGATAGATAGATAGATAGATAGATAGATTGATAGATAGATAGATAGATAGATAGATAGATAGATAGATAGATAGATAGATAGATAGATAGATAGATAGATAGATATGTGTGTAGTGAGGGGGGACATTGATATGAAACGTTATATAGTTACATAGTTGCTATAAGTGGTAACTGTTTCCTGAAGAGTGGGAACGAGAAACTTGGAATAGCAACTCTCACAGATTTACCAGGCAAGTAACTTGAGCATCGCAGAGTATTTGTTTTGATTATTGACACAAAGAACAAAAGAGTTCAGAAGGAGAGATGAGAACATTTACGATTACTTGATGTTATTGCTTTGTTGCCGTTGGTGTTGTTGTTGTTGTTGTTGTTGTTGTTGATACTTTCTATCACAGAACCACATGGGAAACTTCAGAGAGTTTAGCTCTTATTCCTAGCAGATTAAAAGACCTTGAAAATGTTTCCTCTATCTTTCATCTTTTACTTGTTTCAGTAATTAGACTGCGGCTATGCTGGGGCAACGCCTTGAAGAATTTATAGACGAATGTATCAACCCCAGTACTTTTTTTTAAAGCCTGGTACTTATTCTATCGATATTTTTGCTGAACCGTTACGTTACGGGGACATAACCACACCAACACCGGTTGTCAAGCGGTGGAGAGGCGGACAAACAAACACACGCACATACCACACACATATATATACATACGACAGGCTTCTTCAGGTTTCCGTCTACGAAATCCACTCAAAAGGCTTTAGTCAGCCCATGTTTATAGTAGAACACACTTGCCCGAGGTACCATGCAGTGGGACTGAACCTGGAACCATGTAGTTAGGAAGCAAACTTCTTATTACACTGCCATATCTACGCCTATGTAACTTCTATAATTTCTTATACACAGAAACACGCGCGTGCGCTCACACATATGAATAGTACAAGATATAGATTCAGAGAATCAAGTGACTCTCACCAAAAAGCTCATCTAACGGATTCGGCTATCAGTTCACATAGCAATTAACTACAAAGAAGTGTAACCCAGAGTGGCCATGTGACTGGAAGTTCAGATGATCTGATCGATGAAGATATTTTATCAACTGTGTGTAAGACCATTAAACCAGGAGTATAGAAGTGAAATTATTTTTAACTATGTGACATCCATAGGCTTATGGCTGTTTTGCAAACTTCTTCATTTATTATTAATTTCAGTATGCAAGAAAGTATTCATATATGTTTATATAAATATATACGCCCAGTATTATACAACTGTATTTTATAATACATATTAAAGTAAACATGTACGCATAATATCTAACATACTGAAATTAATAATAAATGAAGATGTTTGTGAAACGGCCGTAAGACTATGGATGTCACATGTTTAAGTAAATATAGATTTACCTCCCATACCTTCTAACTTGATGATTATATGTGTGCGTGTACGTGTGCGTGTGTGTATGTATATCTGTATGTAATTGCGTGGGTGTTCTCAATGGTGATGAACTGCGCCAGTATCTTTTCAATCCAATATTGTTACACATAAGACACATACGTCTCTGACGATTTGATGATAAGCATTAATTATAGAATTTACAATATGTAAATAGTAATTACTTTATGTGAATAAAACGTACGAAAAAGGGTGCAATTAACCATGATAGGTCTAGCCTGTGTTGCTACATATATATAATATTTGCTTGTACGTGAATATATACACACACACACATATATATATATATATATATATATATATATATATATATATATATATAGATAGATAGATAGATAGATAGATAGATAGATAGATAGATAGATAGATACAAAGAGAGAGAGAGAGAGAGAGAGAGTGAGAGGGGGAAGAGAGCTAGAAAGAGGGAGAGAGAGGTATTTTAAGACGTGTGTTCGAGGAGCAGTTTATGGGAGTGCTCAATAAACTCTTGTAAAAACATATCTATTAATTCACAACGTAATGAACGTACGCAACATAATGAAGAATATAAAAGCCAAGAAATACGTATTAAAATGAATATATATTTAGATCCTTGAATGTTAACTTCATTTTCATAGATAAGAATTAGTTTTCGTTGGTGGGAGACGTACTTTATTCAGTGGTACAAGTACATACATATACAAACATGCATACGTATAAACATACATGCGTGCAACTATGCATACAAACATACATGTCCACATACAATCATATGCATATATATACAGCTACATGCATTCATATGTACATACGCGTAAGCAAGTTTGCTTGTGAGTGAGAGTACGTGTGCTTGCATATGTGTGCGTGTGTAAGCTTTCAGCATATGAAGACTCAAGATGTAATAAAGACTATGTATTCTTTGCTTGCATTAAAATAAACAAAGAAGTCATTATATGATCTGTGTAATTTCCGTCTGTGTTGACCTCGCAGGTTCATTCTCAAGGAAATTGATACGATCGCTGCAGAAATCAAGGAAAGAGTCCTGTACAACACCCATTCTAGTCATGAACAACAGACCTGTCACAATCACAACAAATATGAGGTTTCAAAATCTCTGATCCTTAGTGATAGCAACTGTATAAAGTATATAAAACTGAAAGACTACATTTCATCTTCAAGTATAAAGATCATTTTCGTTCGCTCTTCAAGTATAAAATCCTCTTTTCTGCTCGCTTTTCTTTGGTGACAGGATCCTCAGCTCGCTTTTCGTTGGTGACAGGATCCTCAGCCAACTCCTCCATAGGAATAACAGTCATTACACTTTCTGACTGGATTACCAAATGTGACCAGCCAAGACCACGGATATTATCCAACCATCTCTCTCATTCTTCTTCTGTCCTTTGATATCCTACCAGTTGGCCCGGTTCGAATAAATGTCATCCTATACTTTCCTGCAACATTCTAATAGCATGTTCCTAGTAACCTGGCTCTGACCTCTCAATTACTTTCCCTCTGCAAATTCACGTATGGCGTGAGGACCCACATTGGTATTTCGCTCAAATATCCAAGATGTTACAATAGTTGCACTCTGACAAACTACTGAACAAAAATAGCGATGCAACTAATTGACAAAGTCTGACTCACCAACCCACTATAATTACTGGTTTACAATCATGCTATTTCTCCGCTAAGTCTCTTCTGATATTGTTTCATTGCCTTTTGATCCCCTAAACTAACTTACTATTAATCAAAGTCCCTTCATTTTGGTCCACTCTATACAACTCTTACTACTCTTTGCATCCGTACTTTATATGACCCCCTAAATCATTCACTGACTGAAACTTTGCCCATTTATGTGTGTGTGTGTGTGTGTGTGTGTGTGTGTTTGAATGTATTTGTGTGTGTGTGTGCGTTTGTGTGTGTGTGCGTTTGTGTGTGTTTGTGTGTGTGTGTGTTTGATTGTGTGCGTGTGTGTGTCTGTGTTTGTGTGTGTGTTTGTGTTTGTGTGTGTTTGTGTTTGTGTGTGTGTTTGTGTATGCGTGTGTTTTTCATGTGTGTTGAAATATATACGCATATATATATATGTATATATATATACACGTATATATTTAACCATGCATACATATAAATACATATATAGGCGTACATTTATGCACATGTATGTATAAGAATAAAACGTAAGAAAACAAAAGCAGAACCACCACCGAAAACTACACTAACGCCCACAGGCGGTGGTTCGGCAGACAAAATGCCTTGTGGTATTTAGTCACGGCTTTTTACTTTCAGAGTTCAAATCCCGCCGAGGTCAACTTTGCCTTTCATCCTTCCGTGTGGGCGATAAAATAAAGTAATAGTCAAGTACTTTGCTCGATTTATATTCCTATAAAACATCTGAGATGTAAATGGAATTATAATAGAAGATATGATTAGAAGACCCTGAACGACAACTGACACCATGCCGTGATGCTTTGTAATCGTAAGTATTACGAAACATGGTAGGTGTGTTCCTTTTGAAGGTGAGTCAATTAGTGAATTGGCATACAAGATGGATATAGAGCAAGTGAGAAAGAGAGAAAGAGGGAGAGAGAGATAGAGAGAGATTACATGTGTACTTGTGTGTATGTGGGGGGGGGGAGATATAAGGACATAGACAGACAAATACACAGGTAACATGTGAGTGTGTCTGCGTCTATGTGTGTATTTGTATTTTTCTATATGTAACTACATAAAGAGAACGTAATCAGTACGTAAGTAGTAGTAGTAGTAGTAGTAGTTGTTGTTGTGGCGGTGGTGGTGGTGATGGTAATTTTACTACAGGTAAGGCTGGATTGAGACCCATCGAGGCCCTAAGCACTTAAAAGATTTTGGTGCCCC
>NC_068996.1:4422153-4428216 GCF_001194135.2 Octopus bimaculoides | reverse complement strand
AATAAATTTTTATTTTTCAAAATGAAACAAAACAGTAAGAGGGAAAATAATGTTTATTTTTGTATATTTCCACTGAATTTATATTTGAAAAGTTTTCTCCTACTTTTTTTGAATTATAAAGTCTTTGATCAAATCCTCAAAATTAATCTTAGGTAACACATCTGCATCTATACTTAGTAGAGATAAAGGCATCCCGAATATTATTTCAGCAAGTTTAAAGTGATTTCGTTTGTGCCGTAAGCCATTTACCATTTCTGTTGTACCCGCTTCTTCCATTATTGCCCTAAGCATGTGCTTATTTTGCTTAAGGGTTAATTCAGCGCTGACTATACGTACAATTTTATGGAAGCCCGAAAAAGATGAAAGACAAATTTGACCTTGGCAGTATTTGAACTCAGGACGGGAAGACGAACGAAATGCCGCTAAGCATTTTACTCGGCATGCTGGTCAGTCGCATACACAAGCACTCACACATATACATACATACATACATGTATGTATGTATGTATGTATGTATGTATGTATACATGTATGCATGTATGTATGTATACATGTATGTATGTACATGTATACATACACACATACATATATATACATCTGTATGCATGCATGTGTGCGTGTATGCGTGCGTGCGTCTGATGTGGGTCTTTCTGCTAGTGCTTGTCACCCCACCACCTCTGCCTAACAACTGGGGTTGGTTTGTTTACGTCTTCGTAACGTCGTAGTTCAGCTAAGGAGAACGATGGAATATGTAGCAGGCTTTAAAATGAAGTACTGAGATCGAATTGCTCGGTTAAGACCCTACAAAGCAGTGCTCCAACATGACCGCAATCAACTGACAGAAACAGATGTTAGATGAAACAATATTCATCTATCTATCTATCTGTCTGTCTGTCTATCTATCTATCTATCTATCTATCTATCTATCTATCTATCTATCTATCTATCTATCTATCTATCTATCTATCTATCTGTCTGTCTATCTGCATGTATGCATGTATGCATGTATGTATGTATGTATGTATGTATGTATGTATGTATACGAGTGAGTGGGCTAATAACAGGAAAGGACACTCAACACATTTAGTTGGAGTCACATGTATTAATTATTATTTAAAACAATTTGATTCGGCTCCATGCGACTTCGCAGGCTTCTTACAGAAATTTAGCACATTCAGGCCCAGTTAATCGAATGGAGAGATACAGGAAGTATAAGATATATGTAATATAATATAATGTGATATGATATGATATGATATATATAATATAATGTAACATAATAGACAAAGAGCGGTGGGGAAGGGGAGAGGGAGACAGAGAAAAGAGGGAGAAAGAGACAGACAAAGAGAAAACGAAATGGAGGGATAGGTTTCTGGATGGCGTTTACTGTTTAGTTGGTTTGTTGATTGGATTTGTTCATTGACTGATGCCTACAAACATAGAGCCATGCAGACGTATATATAAACCATTTGTGAATACATAAGACGAGCACAAACGTACATACATGCATGGATGTCTTGGGATAGACAGAGAGGAAAGAGAGTTTTACCACCATTCCCCACTACACACATACAGACGAACACTTATGTGTGTAGATATTCACCATAATGTACCATAATACACAAGCGTATATAAATAATTATTACCGTTTGTACGGCGACAATTACATGCATTATATACAATATACAGTGGAGAAAATGAAAGCAAAACAAACAAATTTCAGAGGAAGTCGACAAAAGATTGTATAAAAAACCAAAAGACATGGTGTTATATCAATTTACGAAAAAAAAAATGATAATTGCTTGTAATAAAGGCAAAAGATTTGAAATTTGGGGTAGGAGTTTCGTTGAATACATCGGCCCAACACTTAGTTTTTCGGACCCTGAGAGCATAAAAGTTTAAGATACCCTCAGCAGGATTTGAACTCGGAACATAGAGTAAAGCAGCTAAATACCGCAAGGGATAGTTCAGAACATCTTACGACTTTGCCGATGCAACGTCTTAAAATTGTAATTTCGAATACGGGTTTAAAGCCAGAAATTTAGAGGAAGGAATATCCCGGATGAAGGATGGAGATGACCTCGAAGAGAATTTTACGCTAAAAGCAAAAAGCTGGAACAAATAGTAACATTCTTCATTCTGCTAATCCAACATAATCCACAACCTACAATAGTAATTTTTTTCTGTTAAAGGTACAAGGCCTTTAATTTTGAGGAGGGACGTGCCAAGTCGATTGCATCGACGCGAGTGTTCAACTGGTACTTGTTTCATTTACCCAGAATGTATGAAAGGCAAAGTTGACCTCAGTGGAATTTGAACTCAGAAAGGTAGAGACGGACAAAATACCGATAAACATGTTGTGCAGCGTGCTATCGATTCTGCCAACTCACCTCCTTATACCCTTCCCTATAATAGTAACAAAAACGACAACAAAAACAACAATAATAATAATCTTTTCTACTCTAGGCACAAGGCCCGAAATTTGAGGAAGGGGTATAGTCGATTACATCGACCCAAGTGCGTAACTGGTACTTAATTTATCGACTCCGAAAGGATGAAAGGCAAAGTCGACCTCGGCGGAATTTGAACTCAGAACGTAAAGACTGACGAAATGCCGCTAAGCGTTTTGTCCGGCGTACTAGCCAGTCTGCCAGATCACCTCTTTATACCCTATAATGTAACAACAGCAACAAGAGACGAATGGCCTGAAATTTTAGATTGGAGGTTAGTCGATCAAATTAGCACAAATACACGACAGATGCTTTGATTTATCGATTGTAAAATAGTGTGATGCAATGTTCAACTGGTTTTGAGCTAAGAAAGTGTAGAGATGGCGTGAATACTGAAAGATATTTTGTATAACGCTCCTTCAATTCTTCAATTCTGCTAGGCTACCATCCTTACCGCCAAACAACAAAATCTACTCTAACCATGACCGTACCTCTAAAATAATTTTCCTCTAGAATAATTTTCGGTACATAATATTACCCAATAATTCCTCTCTAACACGTAAGAGAGAGAGAGAGAAAGAGAGAGAGAGAGAAAGAGAGAGAGAGAGAGAGAGAGAGAGAGAGAGAGAGAGAGAGAGAGAGAGAGAGAGAGAGAGAGAGACAGACAGACAGATAGACAGAGGAAGATCTGGCTGTTATTTCTAGCACTTTGCGTGACCATTTACAAGAGCCCGCGCACACACTGTTTTATATTTTTTGGTAAATCTGTTTTTTTAAGTGTCAAAAGATTTAATTTATGTTTCGTGAACAAATGCTTCTTTGCCGTGAATAAGAATGGTAAAAGACAGGCTAAATTGAAACTCAATTGGTTTTTAAATCCACCCTGGTTGCATAAAGAACACGTCAAATATATTACGCTATAATATACAGGTGTTGTATCGATCACACTGCAATAATTAAAACCCAACATGAAAAAATACGCAATATTTATAAAACTGTTAATAGTATAAGAATCTCAGAAATGATCTATCTATCAATCTATCTATCTATCTATCTATCTATCTATCTATCTGTCTGTCTGTCTGTCTGTCTGTCTGTCTATCTACCTACCTATCAGTCTGTCTGACTGTCTACCTACCTACCTACCTACCTACCTACCTATCTATTTTTCTACCTACCTACCTACCTACCTACCTACCTACCTATCTATCTATCTATCTATCTATCTGTCTGTCTATCTGTCTTTCTGTCTGTCTGTCTGTCTTTATACATAACATCTGCCTCTCTCTCTTTCTCTTTCCTCTCTCTCTCTCTCTCTCTCTCTCTCTCTCTCTCTCTCTCTCTCTCTCTCTCTCTCTCTCTCTCTCAGAGCTCTTTCACTTTACACCAGGTATAAAGATGAATATAAAGATCATTAAAATAAATGCCAAACTGAAATATGTATTGTACCTTTAATATAATTAGTCTTGAAAAAAAATTAATTAACATAACCACAAACAAGCAAATTGGAATGGAACATAATATTGGTTTCAAATTTTGACCCAAAGTCAGCAATTTCAAGGGATGGAATAAGTCGATTACATTGACCCCAGTACTCAACTGGTACCTATTTTATCGACCCCAAGAGGATGAAAAGTAAAGTCGACCTCGGCAGGATTTGAACTCAGAACGTAAAGACGGGCGAAATGCCGCTTAGCATTTCGTCCGGCGTGCTAACGATTCTGCCAGGTCACCGCCTTAATCATAATAATGATAATAATAATAATAATAATAATAATAATAATAATAATAATAATAATAATAATAATAATAATAATAATAATAATAGTATTAATAATAATAATGATAATGATGATGATGATGATGATGATGATGATGATGATGATGATGATGATGATGAAGGTGATGATGATAACAACAACAACAACATTTCTTTCAACTGTGGACTACACATAGGTTTTATTTATCTGGTCAGAGATGATTTAGTGGTGTTAAATCTACGTTAGAAGGATGTGAGGCTCGGACTGTAATGCGGAAATAACAGTTACAATAGAGAATGTATTTGAATATCTATCTCGTGTGAAATTGAATATATGACAATAACTAAAGTTATCATTGTTGAAAAAAGGCATGGAATAATAATAATAGAGGCCTCTCTCCCTCTCTCCTTCTCTCTCACCCGCTGAAGCTCTCTCTCTTGCTCTCCCTCTCTCTCACTCTTTCCTTCTCTCTCCACTCGTCTGTCTCTTTCTCTCCCTCCTGCTCACCTCTCTCTCGCTCTCCAAGGCTTATGAAAACAATGAAAGGATGGCTGAGTTCACTGAGGTTATGCATATATATATATATATATATATATATATATATATATATATATATATATATATATATATACGTACAAACACACACACACACACAAACATGTATATTAATAAGTAGAAATAAACCTGTTTCGAAAGACTGGTTTTTACTTCTCAGAGGCAAAGCAAGAACAAGAGATACCAAATAAATAACTCGTGTACAATCAACAATGAAGAGTAAAAAAGAAAAAAAGTCAACAAGTAAATGCAGTATTGTGAATTCAATGAGTCATGGTCCGCTAGTCAGAATGATCTGAATTAAACCAGAAACGAAAAAAAAAGAAAAAGAAAAAGAAAAAAGAACAATATGCCCCGACAATGATAGACCTCGAGAGTGTATATAAAAATGTGAAATATATCTGAAATGTACCTGAACACTGTACTTAAAACTCAACCGGAAGTTATATCAGCTTGTAGCTAGCGTAATGAAAAAAAAAATGAAGCTCTCAGAAAAGGAGATATCTAAAGACCATAACTGAAAAGTTAGTTAACAACATAAGGTTTTTTTTCTCCCTAAAATTATTTGTGCAATTTGTTATGCATTATTATTTTGTTTGAAGCGTAGTACTGCGGAAATTGGGCCCTCAGAAAATACGAATGCTCTTGACCGGTCTTCCTAGTGACTCAGCAGGAGTTTGTGTGTTAACGAGTTCTCTGGTAAATGTACAGGTGCTGAGATGGTAGGAAGAGACATTAAGGTCTGTAAACTTTTTATAAAACATGAACAGTTGGGGAAGAAATGCTGCTGGAATACAAAATACACTATTTTGCTTTATCTAACCTGCTTTCTTAAACTGAGAGATAATTTACATTCATATGTTTAAAAAAACTTCAGTGCTGTTTGCGAATAAGCAGAAAGTGGGGGTTAGAAAAAGAGGAATTCTTCCTATTACAGTATGTACCTTGGAAGTAATAAGTTTACAAATCAAACAACTTTACAAATAATAGACAACAACGAAATGTCCAAAAAAAGATGTCTCCGAAAAGGGAAACAATCATCTGTTCTTGTTCCAGAGAAGAAATGAAACAAAGTTGTTTTTTTTTTTTTAATGCGTTACTGAAACAAAATATTCCCAAACACACAGAGAAGCATACACATACAGAATGCAAAGGAATTCTAGCTACATTAGTGTATTGAGAACGATAGGGACTACGAGTTTTGGTATTAAAAACAGAGTAAGAGAGAATGTGTGTTTAAAAGGGATTATAAGAGAGAGAGAGAGAGAAGAGAGAGAGAGAGAGAAGAGAGAGAGAGT
>NC_068996.1:4420809-4422103 GCF_001194135.2 Octopus bimaculoides | reverse complement strand
GAGAGAGAGAGAGAGAGAGAGAGAGAGAGAGAGAGAGAGAGAGAGTATAATCGTTCATTTTACCCATTATATAAACCCCACATTCTGGTTATTTCTATTTCCAGATCATTATGGTTGCATACTTTCTGCACTTTTTTTTTTTTCAATATACTGTCACCTACATGAACTAATGTTTGCTTTAGAATAAATATTGTTTTTGCTGTTGTCATTGTTGTTTTGTTATCATTGCTGTTGATGTTGTTATTCCTTGAAGCGTTGGGGGAAAAATGAGTTTTCCTGCATACATCGTTAAAATAAAGTACCAGACAAGTACTGAGGTCGATGTACTCAAAATTGCTGGTCTTGTGCCTCCTTAGCTTTATGCTTAAGCTAATTAATTATCGTAATTGTTGCTTCTTCCAGCAATTTTAACAAGATGGAGACTTGTAGTATCGCCAGAACACGCAACAGCCGTTTTCCCGTTCAAATAACTCCCGCGTACACCTTTACATTTTTGTCCTCCTCGGATTAAGGAAATAAATACCAGTCAAATACAAGGGCCGATATAATCGTTTATCCCTTCCTGCATAATACATGATTTTATTTTTTGATACCGGAAATCAATATGTACCAATAGTATTTAGCGGTGGTGGGTGGTGCTGGTAGTGGTGTTGATGAGGTTGGTGGTGGTGATGATGATCGTGTTGGTGGTGGGTGGTGGTGAAGCTAGTGGTGGTAGTATCAGCAATACAGGTTCACAATTCGGATTAACACATAATAATAATAATAATAATAATAATAATAATAATAATAATAATAATAATAATAATAATAAATGTTTCTAACATAGGAATAAACTCGGGAATTTAGAGAGCAGTCAGTTGATTTAATCAACTCTGCTAATTGGTTAGTACTTTCATCCACCCCAGAGAGATGAAAAGTAAGGATGACATCAGAGGGATTTCAGCCGAGTATGTAGAGCACCTTAACTAAACACCACAAGGTATTTCACCCTTTTTTTTATACCAGTTCTGTCAGTGCATTATCAAAAAACAAACAGAAATGGAACAAAAATATAATATGAACAGGAACTAAGCTTGACAAGCAAGTGTAGCTAATCCGTTTTACACAAGCATTATATGCATGTATGTGAGTGTTCGTGATTGTGTGTACGTGTGTGTGTGTGTGTGTGTGTGTGTGTGTGTGTGTGTGTGTGTGTGTATTTGTACTTGCTTATACATGCATGTAGTATACATACATATATATACGTTTATATGTACATGTAAATGAATATTAAAATATAGGTATAAACATA
>NC_068996.1:4417944-4420766 GCF_001194135.2 Octopus bimaculoides | reverse complement strand
ATATATACATATATATATATATATGGTTGTGCGTGGAAGGAAGTATCTTAAAAATAACGTAAAAATATGCTACAGAAATGCTAAATTAATGTATTAGTTTCACGCTGAGTTGAAGAAAGTTGAGAAACTTTTTCAAATCTCAAACAGCTTATTTCTCACCAAAGAAATACAGGGGGAAAGAAAAAAAGGTTAGAACAGAAGAGGAATAATCTCAACGGATCGAAGTATGTGAGACTTGATTTTTAAAAATACTTCTTTATTTGTATATTTTTTTTTTATTTTACTGACATAATTTAGTCATTGTTTTTCTTGGATTATCCTATCCGGGATTACATTGGATCAACAGTATTTTTTAATGTACTTAAATATCTATGGTTATGAGCCTGTGTGTGTATGGGAAAACGTGTTTGGATATGTGATACGAATTCATATTTGATTAGCAACAAATTAAATGCTTAAACATTTAAAGACAATCAAAGAAAATCGATTTGAAAAAAAAATAAAATAAAATGAAATTGGGCGACATTCATGTGTTTCTGATTGTCGATAGCGATATAATTAAAGTAAATTGGCTTCAAAAGAAGATCGAAACCAGATCGAAAACTCGGCAACTCTATACCAAATTAGCCAAATGGAGCGTCTAAAATACTGCTCAAACTTTTAGAAACAGCAGCCAAATATCTTTCAAATCATACATTTCTGTTTTCATATTTCACATGTGTTCCTGGGTGTATTGTGCTTGGGAATTATGGCGAAGTAGTCACGATTCGAATACTTTTTAGTAATATTACTTGTGAATCAAAGTTTATCTGTGGTGAAGTAGCAGCAACAGTAGCAGCAGCAGCAATAAAAGACAAATATAACTTGGGTGATATTTTAACTGTCATCCATTGAATGCCGCCATCTTGGGGCTCATTAACAGTGTTCAACTCATCAACTCAGTAGTTTGATGGTAATTCACTACTGTTTAAGGAGCTTGATAGATGAATATGCATTCACATTCTCACCGGGTTGACTTTTCTTAATCGGCTCTTATCATTAAGGGACATTTGAGCAAGGTCTCTGATATGAGGTTTGCTCATCGCTTTCCTCAAACCAGTCACAGAGGCGCTGGAGAGGTCACTGCCACAACACTCCCTTCATTTTACTTCGACATACAAACATACATACATACATACATATATATATATATATATATATATATATATATATATAAAAGGAAACCTATGTGTGATGCTGGAGGTCATGAAAGCTGTCTTAGAGGGAACTGAAGTCTTACAGTTTGTTGCAAAATATTTCGGTGACAGCCTTGTTAATAATTACTGGCGGTGAGGCAGTGAACATTCCAAACACGTGATGTTTACAGGAGTTACTCTCAAAAACATCAGACAGGAATTCAATTAGCTCCGCATACAATAAGATTTGGAAAATAGCTTGAAATAGCAAGACACCGTAGTATTTCAATCGGGGTATTCCAGTTTGGGATGTGAGCCCTCTTCTGGACACAGGACATAGCCAGCTTTCCAATCTCTCTCTCTCTCTCTCTCTCTCTCTCTCTCTCTCTCTCTCTCTCTCTCTCTCTCTCTCTCTCTCTCTCTCTCTCTCTCTTTCTCTATCCAACAGTTAACATTTTTCAGATTTCATCTGTAGTATATATTTAGGCAGTCAAAAAATATTTTTATCGTGACCTAGTGATTTTTTTCGGTATGCATAGCTGTCAGTTGATAGGTTCCACGCTGCTGTAGCAAAATGTCTGACGGAGACATTTTGAATTTACAACAGTTTAGATAGGGTAATAGACCTTCTAACTATGCACTCTACGAAAGGCTTTCATCTGCTTCGTTTCCCTATCTACACTCTGATAGTTATATAGCTACCAGTTTGATACGTTAGTGCCGAGAGTAGGGTACAAATTATTCGTCTCATGTTTTGCGATATCGAGATAGTCTTGAAAATTATGTGGGATTACTGAGAGCTGCATTCCATAGACATGCATTCAACGATACTTAAAACACTCATGCATTTACACACACACACACGTGCACGCGCATATACACGCAACACATACTTACATGTATACACAAACACATATACATCCTCATATGCGTATATGCATACATATACATATATGTATATGTATATATATATATATATATATATATATATATATATATATAGAGAGAGAGAGAGAGAGAGAGAGAGAGAGAGAGATAGATAGATAGATAGATAGATAGATAGATAAA
Source organism: Octopus bimaculoides (assembly GCF_001194135.2). Lineage (NCBI taxonomy): Eukaryota > Metazoa > Mollusca > Cephalopoda > Octopoda > Octopodidae > Octopus > Octopus bimaculoides. Next base: position 4,418,523 of record NC_068996.1, on the reverse strand, counting down.
TAGACAGACAGACAGACAGACAGACTGACAGACAGACAGACAGACAGACAGACACACAGACAGAGAGACAGACAGACAGACAGACAGATAGATAGATAGATAGATATAGATATATACACACACCCACAGACATAGATACATACAAATATTACATGTAAATATGTATTTGTGTCTATGTGGGCATCGCGCGCGCCTGCGCGCGCGTGTGTGTGTGTCTGTTTGTTTCTGTGTGCATGTATCCATGTATGTATATTTCTGCTACAAATAGCAGAATTATATTGTGAAAGCGTGTGAGTTCCCAAATATGTACTGAATTTTTTTTTTTTTTAAATAAATAAAGATTATGATAAAAGTAAATAAAGCATGAAAACAGAGATAAAGTTATTTGGATGTGCCTGAGACCAGAATGAAAGAAATACACATCCGCCTGTTTATGCGTATGCATGTGCGAGTGTATGCGCTGTATATGTGTGTATATGCATACATATACATACAAACTCACATACACATATATGCATATATACATCCACACAAACATGTATATAAATCTGCATGTATGTGTATATATATATATAAATA
>NC_068996.1:4409665-4417357 GCF_001194135.2 Octopus bimaculoides | reverse complement strand
ATATATGTAGGTGAATATGTAGGTGTCTATGAATATGTATGGAGGGACGTGGGGAATTGGGGATTTGTGTGTGATCAAATATAAATTCTTCGTTTGACCCGAGTGTCAGATATGATACCCTAAAGATTAAATCGTTTATACAGCAGTAGAATGTTCGTTAGCCCACCTATCCGCTTTACGAGTCTGGTAGCTGGATTCTATATCCTACCCAACCAAGAACTGTATAATCTAGTCCCACGACCCGTTGAATATAAGCAAGCATGGTTATATAGTTCACAAATGCTGTATGCATACAAGTAAATGATTCTGCGTTCGGTACCACTGCGAGGTTGTTTTGGCTTTTTGGTGGGTTTTTGTACAAGTGCTTCTTTTAGCCAATGTATTCCGACGAAACTTTGGTAGGCAGAAGCTGAAACCCGTGGAAACACAAACGCGCGCGCGCGCACAACACACACACACACACACGCACACACACACACATACACACACACACACACACACACACGCGCAAACACATACACATTACTTGTACACATTCGCGCGATACATACAAACGTGCATATATAAATATATTCGTTTGAATTTACCAAAACAAGAAAAAGAAAAAAGAAATGGAGAAATATTAAATGATGAAGTAGTGTGTAATTATGTCTAATAATGCTGAGATTTACACTCGTATGTTAGTAAAAAGATATTACATACACATCAGTGATAGAATGCTCAATAAATCGGTACGTCGAAAAAAAAAATAATACTTTGTAGTGATTTTTTCTTCTTCATCTTCTTATTGTCGGTCTTCGAAAATTCAATGAACCTCTAATAGGTCCGTTGGAAATCTGTAACCAACGACTCTATTCACAAAATGCTTTCACGTTTTGTCTGAAAAGAAGTCAAGTTGCTTTCGGTTTGGAAGGTTTTAATCATAGGTCTCTTCAAACGAGGATGATCTGAGGCAAAACAATTTCGTCGATTATATTGACCCAGTACATGATTTGTATTTTTTATCGATCCCAGACAGATAAAAGATAAAAGGCAAAAATCAACCACAACGGGATTTGAACTCATAATATGGGGGCCATTTGTTTGACATTTTAGTGATTCTGCTAAGCCACAAGTCTTAGACGTTGAACGATTGTGAAGGTGTGAAAAAATGACAGTAATAAGTGTCAATATGGAATCATTGGACAATGTTAAATTTACATGACAATTCTCTCTTAAATCAAAACCTACAATTTCTTTCTTTAAAAAAAAAAAAAATGGGCACTGGACTAATGTAACTGAAACACTATATGTACAGGATAAAAGTCAGGAGGGTCATGAGATCGAGGTGGGGTTTACGGGAACAATATCGGCTAAAGATGATAACTTAGCCAAGCGACAAAAGTCGATAAAATAACTGCCGGAATCAAAATCAATCAAGTAAAGCCGATGAAGGGTGCCCAAGCATAGCCGCAATCGAATGACTGAGAACAGTGAAGGTATCCGGGATCTTATAGTTTTCATCATTGTGTCAGTGGTTGGTTGGTTGGAAAGATTGATTGAAATAAGTGAGACCCGTATTTGCCATAGAGTTTATCAGAGGTTACAAGGACACAGATGACTAATTAAATGGTATATTATAAAGATAAACCAATAAAAATTAGACAAGACAAGAAAAGAATAACATGATAATGAACAGGATGAGATAAAGACAACTACAACAATGACGAGGAGGTGAAAGAGGAGAAAGAAGTTACTAAAGTGATGTTCACAAAGATAACGATGATGATGATGATGATGAGAAAGAGGAGCAGGAGCAAGATGATGATGACGTTCTCGGCGATGGTGATGCCAAAGAAAAAAAATGTTGCTGATCAATGTGATGATAAGGCTAGCGACCGTGGCTCTAGTAGCTGTAGTTGTTGCTGTTGTTATTATTATTTGATTTATAGATTTTTGTAGATAACCGTTGTCACGTGATGGACGGATCCGGCTCTCTGTAGAAATAATCGGGAAGGTCGTTCCGTCGGCTTTCCTTTGAATGGAAACGGTAAGTAATTTTCTTCTGTCTTACGATTATAGCAAAAGTGAATGTAAAGTGAATGTGACTGAAGGAATTAAATAATTAAATAAGAAACACTTTCCTCATTGGTTTATTTATTTTTTATTCTTTTATTTTTCAAGTTTCAGTTGGCAAAAAGATGCTACTCTTCTGTAAATTAAACTAAAGATGGATGACAGTGTCGATCATGGTTCAGTAAGATGGACATATTGTCAGTTTGGAGGCTGAGAAAATACCTAACCAGAGGCTCCGTGATATTTCACAAATAGCTCCAAATGATTGCCCTCTCCTCTCACAACAATTCTGTTAATTGTGTATATTTTCATTTTTTACATTCCCCATTTATTTAACTTCGATGTAAATTCGTCACACTTTCTGTAACTTATCTTACGTATTACCTTGCATAATGTCCTCACGTTCCTCACGTTCCTCACTCTTTAGCAAATAAAAGAAATCATTAGTTCTGTTACTATTCTTTTCATTATTGCCTTTCAATTTGATGTAAATTCTGCCCCACCGTTGTATTTTGACTTTGTACTGCCAATGCAACGGAGGAAATGTCCTGTGATGTTTCTTCTGACTCATTACGCCTTGAGTTTAAATCCCAGTAACCAAAAAGCGTAAAAAAAACAACAACAACAAAAAACAAGGGCAGAGTGCAGAGTGTTTGAAAATAAAGAATGGTGATGGAAAAGCGGATTGGAGTAGTCTGGCGATCAAAACCGAAGACTACAAAAACCAAGGAGGTGCAGTTAATACTCAAGGCAACCAACAGCGACAACACTTGAACGACCTTATCATCAACAACTACGCGATCCATAGCTAGATCCACAGCAAAAAAAAAAAAAAACTACATGAACAACAACAACAACAACAACAACAAAAGTTGACTGCACATAAACAACACGCCGTCACCACCACCACCACCACCAACAACAACAACAACAACAGCAACAAGATTCCAACTACTACAAGTTTAGCAGCAAGAGCAAGAACAACAATGACAACACACGTGGTAGTCATCGGCAAGACCAGGATATCTGAAACACACCTGCTCGCTCTCATTCAGGACAATTGCGCTCGCAATAACTAAACATCTTTCCATATTTAGTCTCATTGGTTGAGCTGTAGTCCTAGATTAAGCGTAGACGGAGCTTGAGCATTCGGCATCCGGAATGTTATTAGACGATCACTTTGCTCTAGCAGCTGGAGCTAGTAGAGTGAAGAGAAGTCAGTGGAACGATTCTGAATATTCACTTAAAGGCTTTTAGGTCAGGAATTAAGGGTAATTTCAAAAAATAATTCTTTACCAGGTAGTACTTCGTGGGAGCCATTGCCTACTCCAGACAAAATCTCTAAGTACGGATGAGGTAAACATCGTGGTGCGCACAAGACAACTAAATACTCTGAAGACATTTGTATCGAGCAGCTGATATCACATATAAACTCTCTGCGGAGTCTATCCTAAACTTTTTTTAATATTTTTTTAGCAAGGAAGTGCAGTTAGTTACTTTCTCTTTCTGGTGGTCATGGCAAAGGAAGTTTGTTGGTGGTGGAGGTGCTTTCAGTTTTTGAGGACAGGGCTTTTCCTGTTAGATCAACTCAGCAACTTCATTAAGTACCACTTCATAAGGATGATGACGGTGACAAGTGAGTCGCTGCCATCCGTTGTGTTTTTCGATACGTAGGTGAGAGTGGCGAGACTGACGATATTGAATTGGTCTATTCTGAATATTCTTGGCTCCTAGAAAGAGGAGACAAGAAACTAGGAGTGCTGCAGACTTTTGATACGTCATAGTAACCTAAGGCAGTGGTGGTGGTGGTGGTGGGGGTTCTCCGAATTACGCTAAAAGATTTTCCCACTCTTCGCATATTGTAGATCTTTTCATATCATATTGTTATTTAGTGTCTTTGTTGTTTTCGCCATTTTGACACTGTATAAAAGCTCATTGTTTTATCAATGGTACTTGTGCTATCCCTTGCGTTTAAGTTTTTGTATCGAATAAAATTCTTTCCATTGTTAAAATTTTATTACCACAGTTTTTTTTTTTTTGTTAAACCTGTTTACTCACAAAATCCTCACACCAACACACAAGCACACACATACCCACACACTCAATGTTTTGTCCCGAGCCGTCCTTAATGGGTTTTTTTTCATGAAAACCCTTTGTAGTGAATAAAGATATCATCATTATTATTATTATAAACTTTTGAACTTGCGCCTAATTTAAAACAATTATTATTATTATTATTATTATTATTATTATTATTATTATTATTATTATTATTATTATTATTATTATTAATGAGTGAGTGAGTGAGTGAGTGAGTGAGTGAATGAGTGAGTAGCGCATGCCATCCAAGTAACAGAGGTAAAATATACGAAGCCCAATATACGCCATCAAGACTACACGTCTGAAAAAGGTGCACCAGGCACATGCATCACAACCATATGTGCGCGACATGGTGATTTCATGTCAAAATAAACAGCGCATGACTTTTCATGTGAGGGCCTAATTAGAATTTTCTTCGGATCGTGTAAGCCATCCCGCTCAAATGGTCCCTGAATAAGAGTTGTTTTAGGATGATGAACGAATCACCCATGTTTCCAAGGGTGAATTGTTCAAACCTTATAGAATTCCTCTCAACATATAGATAGCTATGATGTTCCTCCACTACTTCTGCTCGTGATCAGAGATGCATATAATGTCATAAAGAGATATGCTCAAATGGTTATGGTCAAACAACCGACAAGCAAATCTGTGATATTGAGTAGAATATTTGCTGTAGTCCATCTTTTATGCCGAGACAAAACACGTACATGACACTTCCAATCAATTAAGATGAGAAGCCATGAGAGCCACTGCCTGGTACTGCATTATTAATATCATTATTTGTTGAAGAATAAAGACATCGTCAATATTGCTCCACAAAAGATAGATCTCTGTCTATTTAAATAAGGAACGGGTTCTTTTCTTCCATTTGTAAGCAAGGAAATTTGCAACACTGCCATCTACCTCATTATTCCTGATAGAGAGAACACCTGATATTTTAGTCATGTATATTACTTTGAAAATAAACATCACTTATTCTTTTGGGATAGCAAGAAGCGGTGTTAGATACAAGCGAGGAGCAGAGGGTATGCCACCTAGAATTTCCATTGATAAATATTTGAAATATAAGCAGCAGTTAAAAAAGACAAGGGATAAATATAAGGAAACGAATACAGTTTAAGCAGCAGTTCCTGTTAACATTTAGACTCTAAAAAATGCAGAAAATAATATTTCCAATGACGTTAATAGCAATACGATAGTATTGATATTATTGTTAATCCGGCTGAAGTATTTAATATAAAATGGCTACTGGTAAAGAAAGGCACATTGGAGTGGTAAGTTACGCAGAACTGTGCCTCCTTTCCCGAGTACTACAACGAAGAGCTGTAAAAGAGATGCTAAATGTGTGTATGTGTGTGTGTGTGTGCGCGTGCGAACACACACACACACACACACACACACACACACACCACACACACACACACCACACACACACACATATAACATTAACAGAAGAAGCGTTAATTTGGAAAGTTGTGGCCTCTATTCAATGAGAAGAACATTTGGAAAAAGTGTGCCCGATCTTTCAGACTGAATAAGACGTAACAGATAGAATTGGTGCGTTTTAAAATTGCACGCAGGCAAGTTCCACAAATATATGAGGAGAATAAATAAAACGGTTACAGTCAGGAAAGGAACATTGGTTGTAGCATGATCTTTGGGTCGTCCCAAATTCTTCAGCACACAAAAAAAAATAAAGTATTAGTTAAGGAGATGCCATTATAGACTTGCGAGTGCTAATGATCCTCTATGACCACTACGCTATAACGGAACTGTACTCAACTGTGGAACGAGAAAAAGATGCAAGGAAAGCTGTCAGGCTAAGGAGAAACCCGATGTGACTGCAGGAACCAGAGGATTTTGAAAAGTGGAGAGAGTGGTGGACGGCAGCAGATGAAGCAACAAAAGCAGCAGCAGCAGCCGCAGAAGTAGCAGCCGCAGAAGCAGCAGTAGAAGTAGTACCAGCAGAAGCAGAAGCAGCAGTAGAAGTAGTACCAGCAGAAGCAGAAGTAGCAGCAAACAAATGATTACAGCAACAGCGATGACAGCAAACAATATGTCCCAGAAACGGATATTTGCAGAGTACTGCTATACCGACGACAGACAACAGATAAAGACCAAATTAACAATCTGGCAAGAAATATTAGAAGTGGACAACCAAGTGGAACTGGTTTACAGGATCTTTAAAACCGTTTAGGGTTCAATACAAGAAGCGAAAGATGGCCAAGTGTTTAAAGAAGGCCCTGAGCCTAACTAGGTAGCGACTTCTCTTCCATTTGTTGCCTGTATTCGTCTTTTTTTATATGAGTATCTAACCACACATCGTCAAACTTTTGTTTCTTGCATACGTTGCGCCCTCTGGCTAATAAAGTTATCATTATTATTATTATTATTATTATTATTATTATTATTATTATTATTATTGTTGTTGTTGTTGTTGTTGTTGTTGTCGCCTTTCTGGCACTTGTGCCCGCGGCATGTGTAAGGATTTTCGAGCGAGATCGTTGCCAGTGCCCCTGGACTGGCTCTTGTACAGGTGGCACATAAAATACACCATTTCGAGCGTGGCCGTTGCCAGAACCGCCTGACTGGCCTTCGTGCGGGTGACACGTAAAAGCACCCTCTACACTCTCGGAGTGGTTGGCGTTAGGAAAGGCATCCAGCTGTAAAAACTCTGCCAAATCAGATTGGAGCCTGGTGTAGCCATCTGGTTTTCACCAGTCCTCAGTCAAATCGTCCAACCCATGCTAGCATGAAAAGTGGACGTTAAACGATGATGATGATGATGATGATGATGATGATGATTGTTATTAAGACGGTGAACTGGCAGAATCGTTAGCACGCCGGACGAAATGATTAGCGGCATTTCGTCCGTCCTTACGTTTTGAGTTCAAATTCCGCCGAGATCGACTCAGCCTTCCCTCCATTCGGGGTCGATAAATTAAGCACGAGTTAGGCACTGCGGTCGATATAATAGACTATCCCCATTCCCTCGGATTCCTGACCTTGTGCCTAGGAAAAATTGTTACCTCGTAGGACAATGTGTTTAGCGGTTTGTCTTCTGACTTTTCATGTTCTGAGCTCAAATTTCGCCAAAGACAACTTTGCGTTTCATCCTTACGAGGTCAATGAAATAAAGTACCAGTGAAGTACTGGAATCGGTGCAATTGTCTAGTCCTTACTCCTACAATTGTTGACCTTGTGCCAAAGTTTGAAGCCATTATTATTTTGTGTTATTATTGCTCTGGATTGGAAGAATCGTGTTAGAAACGGGAGAATGTCTTGTATTTATTTCGAGGTCATCTTTGCTATTTATTTTTCATGAGGTCGATAAAATAAAGGACCAGTCATGTACTGGGGTCGTGGTAATTGATCAACCCCCTCTCCACAAATGTTTAGCCTTGAGCCTATATTAGATCAAGGTGATAATGATAATTAAAATGATGATGATTATGATGATGAGGAGGAGGAGGAAGAGGAGAAGGATTAAACTGGCGATGATGAGATGGATTAAAATGATGATGATTATGATGATGC
>NC_068996.1:4408384-4409576 GCF_001194135.2 Octopus bimaculoides | reverse complement strand
AATTAAAATGATGATGATTATGATGATGAGGAGGAGGAGGAAGAGGAGAAGGATTAAACTGGCGATGATGAGATGGATTAAAATGATGATGATTATGATGATGCTGGTTATTAAAGCGATGAAGATAACACAAAAACAAGATCGAGTTGTATTTTTTAAATCTTGTGACGATGTTTTTGTTTATTTAATTCTCTCGTTTCTATTTTCCAGCGTTTGCTTCTCCTTCCTTCCACCCAACACCTCGCTGCCCCCCCCCCCAACCATACTTTATATTGTTTGTCATTTCACAAAGTTACATTTTTCGGTTTACTTCTGTTTCGTTTCTTCTTTTTTTACTTGCTCGCACTTTAACACACCTATTATTGAATACACAGAATCCAAACTTCCTCTTTCCAATCTTCCACTCCCTCCTTCTCACTTCTTTTCTTCTCCCCCTCTCTCTTTCTCTCTCTTTCTAACTTTTGGCCTCTCTCTTTCACTACCCGGTACATTCATTGTTCGCAATAGGTTAACAATCTGCTTCTTTCTTTTTGTTTTTTTTTCTATTACCCATGTCACCATTTTTGTTTAAATTAAATTTTTGCTCCGATTTATTTCGAGGAAAAATTCCAAAAATTTATTTAATCTCTGTTATTTTTTATGTATATATATATTTCATTTAAAAAAAAAGTAAATAAATAAAAAGGGATTTAATTAGCTTTTAATTAAAAAGAAATTATTAATTTCATACCTTTCTAAGAAATTCTCCGCCTTAAACCATTAATTCTATCCCTTCTGTATCACCCACACGCTTGTTTTCTTTAATACCCTGCTGAGATATTTGTAGTACACAACTTTGCCAATCAGTATGTTTCCAACTACTTTCAGACTCTACCCACATTGTCATTATCGTTTTTAGAAAATGTTTTACAGAATTGAATGAAAATGTAGTCTAATTGGTAAAGCATTAGTTTCCAAAAATCAATGACATCCATGTTCTCTACAATTTTTTTTTTTACTCGGGCATCTCATTTCAAACCGTGCAATAGCTGTTTCAAATCTCTTGCGTTATTGTTCTAAACCATTTTATTTCTTCTTCAAAAACACAGAAAGTTTATATAAATATATGAAAATCAATCTAAATGCAATAACATGACTTTTAGTTCTCTCTCTCTCTCTCTCTCTCTCTCTCTCTCTCTCTCTCTCTCTCTCT
>NC_068996.1:4407714-4408373 GCF_001194135.2 Octopus bimaculoides | reverse complement strand
CTCTCCCTCTCTCTCCCTCTCTCTCTCTCTGAGTTAAAATTTTCCCCGAATACCTAAAATAAATACCAGTGGCATATTACGATAACTTCCATCAGTATTCCTCTACCAAACTTAATCGTAATTACTCTGTCGGAAGTTGAGTGTATATACTTTTTTTACTGAATAATATTATCACTAACAATTGTTGTTGGTCTTCTTATCATCATCATCATCATCATTGTTGTCATCGTCGTCATCGTCGTCGTCGCCGCCGCCGCTGCCGTCGTCGTCGTCATCATCTTCATATTTTTTTACGATATTCACGTTAGCGTTTCTTAACTTGGTTGTTTTAGTGGCAACTTTTGGGTCGTTGTGCCTTCTGGCCTTCTTCAGGTGTTAGTCGTTTTCAGTAACGTTATCGGAATTTCAAACGGAATTCTATATTCACTTGAATTCTGTTGTTCTAATTCCGTTGCCCATCATTATCCCCACCACCACCACCACCACCACCACCACCACCACCACAAACGACATTGTGGTGTGTGATGGAAGTGGCCGTTGTCATTGCCATCGTTGTACCAATTCCTTTTGCCGCCAGGAATGAAATTAACTGGGATGAATGTAAGACAGCAAGGAGAGACAGCGAGGTGCAAGAGAGAGAATGTGAGAGAAGGAGTGGA
>NC_068996.1:4407124-4407704 GCF_001194135.2 Octopus bimaculoides | reverse complement strand
TCTCATAAAGTGAGATTGCTGTTATTTTGACTTTTTTTTTCTTTTTGGATATTGCTTTCGTTGTTGTTTGTTTACAGGTCAACCATTGATCCACGTATTCAGCTATAAATTACAATAATCTGATTCTTAGGAGTATGCTCGATACGTCTAACACTAACACACACACACACACAGACACACACACACACACACACACACACATACACACACACACACACGTGCTTCCTGTGTATGTGGTGTGTGCGTACAAACACATAGCGTAGTGGTTACGGCGTTGCCCTCACGATTGCTAGATTGTGGTTTCGATTCCCAGACGGCGCAGAGAGTTGTGTTCTTGAGCAAAGCACTCCTTTTCATGTTGCTCTGCAATCACTTTGACATCTGACGCGTGGCACGTTTGTGCCGCTGTACAAGCAATGTACGCAAACATTTAATCACTATAAACAAACCATCTACGAAGGTAGCTCAAATAAGAAATTGCAGAATCCTCATTCATCCCGGGAAAATCCATGATATCCATACATACATACATACATACATATATATAATTATATATATATATATATATATATATATATAT
>NC_068996.1:4403136-4406917 GCF_001194135.2 Octopus bimaculoides | reverse complement strand
TTATGTTCATAGGGTACAGGTAATAACTGAACAAACAAGAGTTTATCAGGAATCAAATTTAAAATAAGCAGAAAATGGAGAAAACTTTTCATCAACAAATAAACAATTGACCAACATCGGTTAATTATTTTTTATAGTAATGATAAAGTTTTGTATTTAAAAATAATTAACCGATGTTGGTTAATTGTTTGTTTGTTGATCAAAAATTCTCCATTTTCTGCTTATTTTAAAATCAATATATATATATATATATATATATATATAATACATATGTGTGTGTGTGTGTGTGTGTTTGTATTAGACGGAAGAGAGCGAACGGAGGGAGAATTAGGCTACTACTTTAGTAGGCCGAACGAGATAAATTAGCATGTCACGATGTGAAACAAAATATTTAGCCTTTAATACAATCTCTTCCATAAGGGTTGGCGTGGGAAAACTGAACTGATTGACAAGAAGAATGATAAATTACAATATTTAATAAAGTTATCATGGTCTTAAACGTTTTGTCTACTATCAGGACAAAGAGAAAAAATAATCTGATGCAGACTCTAATTTGTCAACCCTATTAGTAATAAGAGTGAAGGGCAAAAGAATCTTATTAATATTTTGAAGATAGGGGTTGGCCTCTGTTAGTCAAAGAATTATTGGTTTAATATATTGAGATACGATTTAACTCTTCATTCTTTGATATGATAACGGCAAAAGCACAGGCCGTTAGGTTGTCTTAATTAGATATGAAATCTAATATTTAAAATAAGATAAAGCGGAGAGCTGGAAGAAGCGTAATCATGCCAAGTTAGATGCTTAGTGACAGTTCATTCGTCTTTACGTTCTGAATTTAAATTCCGTCGTGGCTGATTTTGTCTTTCATTCTTTCAGGGTCGATAAATTAAGTACCAGATGAACACCAGGGTCGACTGCCTTCCTCGAAGTTGCTAGCCCGGGGCCTAAAATAGGATAATTTTCTAGTCTGTTATTGATAAGTTTCTCTCTGTTTATTATCTTATTTTTATGAATTTTGATTATTATTATCATTTTTTGAGCGAAGGGGGGTCGTCAACCATTTTGTTTCGTAATATCTAAAATGTCTGTTTAGTTGAGGGTGCTCCTTGTTGTTATTGTTGTTGTATTTTGAATGGTTCCAGTGGACCTAAAACAATGATGTTGAGGCAGTGTCTGATTGTTTTAAATTGAAGTTGAAATTTCCGCTTGGAGGACACAGACACAGACAATCGCTCGTGCGCGCGCACCCACAGAGAGACATCCATCCATACATGTCATCATATTTAAGGACACCATCGTTTCCCCTCCACAAAAACCCCACCACAAAAAAAACCCCAAAAAAAAACCAAAAGCCAAAAAACCAAAAAGGAAACAAAAGAGGTATACCTGCCTATCCTTGCTGTGTTTTCAGTTCCTTTCCTCATCAAACTTTTTCAACTATTGTCAAAATTCTGCTACATAATAAATACCACCAAGACAATATTCCGTCTATTGTTACGAAATTCCCTAACTATAACAGTAATAATGATGATAATAAAAATGATGATGATGATGATGATGATGATGAGGATGATGATGATGATGATGATGATGATGACGATGACGGCGACGACGCCGATGATGATGATGATGATGATAGAATTTAATCCTTTGGTCAGAAACAAGGACAGGAACTTACATTTTAGTCACTTATATCTAAACCAATGATATTAATGCTACTCGATTTTCATTTTTTATTTTAATTTTTAATTTTAATTTAATTTTATTTTAATTTTTTAAAAGTTTATTCAAAAATTTTTATTTTGTTTCAATTTTTAAAATTTTTTATTCGACTCTGAGATTCAAAGATTGTTGTAGATAAATTCATATTATATAACTTGATACAATTTGGATAGTGAAATATTTACAGCTCTAAAAACCATCATTATCATCATCATCAACAACAACAACAACAACAACAACAATAACAACAACATCATCACCGCCACCACCACCACCACTACCGCCACCACTGACGTCCTCATAGGCATCCCCACCAACCTCATCACCACTGCTTTCACAATCATCGTCGCCATTAGCACCTCTTGCTGCACCTTCCTCATCTGCCTCCCACTTTACACCATCACCTTCATTAACACCTACCCCCCCTCCAATATCACCACCACTACCACCACCGCCGCCGTCTTCACCACAACTATCTCCATAGCCAACAACACAACCACCGCTCTGTAGTATCGTAATCACCATCAACAAAACCAACAAACAACAACCACCTCCTCCACCACCACCTTGTCATCATCATCATCATCATCATCGTCATCATCAGCAGCACCACTAGTGACGTCGTTGTGGTGGTGGATGTCGTCCTTGCAATCGTCGTTGTTCCCATTCCTCACTTCGCTAGGAATGGAATAAAGAGAGAAAGAAAGAAAGAAAGAAAGAAAGAAAGAAAGAAAGAAAGAAAGAAAGAAAGAAAGAAAGAAAGAAAGAGGGGAAGGAGAAGAGATGGAGAAAAATCAAGAAAATGAGTTACGAAGAAAAAGAGAAAGAGAGATAGAGAGAGAAACAGAGAAAAGAAAAGAGGGAGAGAGAAAGAGAAAGAGAGAGATAATAGTTATAATATTTTCATTTTTCACTCAAGAGCTAAAATTATTTTCCTTTCTATTGACAACAGACTGGGACATTTAAATAGAAACAGGGTGTGTGATACGATCGCTTCAACTGACCTCTCCCTTGATATTAATGGTGTTTACTTTGTATCGAAAACTGGGAGAAAGAATCGTTAGAACGGGGGATAGAATTTCTCATTGTATTTGTTCCTCTACTTTGAGTTCAAATTTAGCTAAAGTCAACTTAGCCTTCTATCTGTTTTGTGTTCGATAAATAACAGACCAGAAAAGTACTCAGTTCCATGCTCTCTCTCTCTCTCTCTCTCTTTCTCTCACACACACACACACATACACACACACAGACACACTCACTCTTTATTTCTCTCTATCTATCTATCTATCTGTCTGTCTGTCTGTATGTATGTATGTCTGTATGTCTGTCTGTCTGTCTGTCTGTCTGTCCGTCAGTCCGTCTGTCCGTCCGTCCGTCTCTGTCTGTCTGTCTGTCTGTCTGTCTATCTATCTATCTATCTATCTATCTATCTATCTATCTATCTATCTATCTATCTATCTATCTATCTTTGTCCGTCTGTCTATATATGTATATATGTCTATATGTGTGTATGTATGTAAATGCATGAGCATGTCTATAAGCTTATATGCATGTATGTATGGCATTAAACTGCATCTGCTGTTGAGGCTCCAGCTCGCGAGTTTTGGAGTTGTGGACTCAACCCCCAATTACCCTTCTTACTTCGAGATCCGTTCAGCTCCGAAATCGTAGTACCTGTTGGTACTAGTACTAGCTTTCCCATGAATAGAGAAGGCTCCTGTTATTTTAACAGAGCCATGGGGAAAGGCAGCTCTTGAAGGAGAAAGATACTCTGACATAAAACTTGCTGTCAAAATAGCAGCGGCCATCTTGCAACGCTTGTCACTGGAACCTTTTATGGCGACCGAAAATGAGGGAAAAGCGTTGTCACTTAAATCCACTGACGCACAGATGTCTCAATATGAGACGGAGATCATTTGACAAGATGATACAATCATCAAGTATGTATGTATGTATGTTATGTATGTGTGTATGTATGCATGCACGCATGTATTTATTTATGCATCTCTGTATGTGTTTGTATATATATATATATATATATGTATATATATATATA
>NC_068996.1:4398274-4403061 GCF_001194135.2 Octopus bimaculoides | reverse complement strand
AGAGAAAGAGACAAACACAGACACACAGACACACTCAGACACACACACACACACACAACACACACACACACACACACACACACACACATATATATATGAATAATATGCTACATGCGCAAACATACACATATATGTGTATCTGTGTATGAATGTGCATGTATGCACGTGTCTATGTGTGTGTTTGTCTGTAGGTATGTAAATACATGCACATATACATGTAGACACTCAGACACACATGACAGACAGACAGACAGACAGACAGACAGATAGATAGATAGATAGATAGATAGATAGATAGACAGATAGATAGATAGATAGACAGATAGATAGATAGATAGATAGATAGATAGATAGATAGATAGATAGATAGATAGATAGATAGATAGATATATATGGATGTAGATATGCATGAGTGAATGCATAGTATGTTCTATCTCAAGTATAAAACTCAACATTGCATCACTTCCGCTATTAACGGTTACCCGTTGTAACGGTTACCCGTTTTAACGGTTACCCGTTTTAACGGTTACCCGTTTTAACGGTTACCCGTTTCCCGACTGTGTCGGCCATCACAAAAATACTTAACCAAGAAATGTCTATCTGGATCTGCAGGAATGTTTTAATTCGTGTTTGTGGCTAGATTTCACTTCATATTTATCTCTGAGATATAGATTAGATATGTAACTTAAATAGACAGGATTTGAATTAATGACAAAGGCCACCACCTGGATAAGTTTTACTTGTGTGCTAAAGGTAGGAACTAACATATATATTATTGATGTTGTTGTTCTTGTTTTGCTTAAGGTCAGCCCTGTTTTCCTATATATTTTACGTGATTCTCTCTTTTTTTATTATTATTTATAGATATATATATATAAATGAAGTGTACATCGTAAAAGGAACGACAATACCTATTTTAAAGAAACCTAAAAACCAAAATTAAAAAAGAAAAGAAAGAAAATATGCTACAGAAGAGGAACTACGTTAGAATCACAATTCAGTTATATCAAAGAATCTACCAATGTAAGTGATTCAATTCACGACAATCTAAGACACTTCTTCTGTAAGATGCAGTTACTCCATTTTACCATTTTCTTTTCTTTATTAATATTGGTACTTTTTTCAGAATTTCTTTATAACTTAATACTAGTTTTGAATTATGAAATAAAACTATATTTATTTCAGACAATATACATAGACTTCTAGTTTTTAACGTTTATTTACTGTTATTATTATTCTTTTTTTTTTTCGCTGAATAATAATAATAATAATAAAATAAGATGTATTAATCATATCAAATGAACTGAAGATTGGCACATGAAAGGAAACGTGTAAGAAAAGAATTGATAAGCCATGTCTGTATTGAACAAAGGCATATGTAGCATTGCACGAAATTCTCATTGGACAAAGATTTACATATAATCAGTGTCTTAACAAATACAGGATATGTCATGGAACATGATATTGTAGATCACTACATCACACCAACACCATCACGGCCGCCGCCGCCGCCGCCGCCACCACCATCGCCGCCTCCACCGCCGACACCATCATACACCACCACCATACACCACTATCATACACCACACCGATACTACCATGCATAGCAATAACACTATCAATACCACACCAACACCTATATCTACCACCACCACCACCACCACCACCACCACCACCACCACATATCAACCAAAACCAGCAACAGCAGTAGCAGCAACAGTAGCAGCAGCAGTACCACCACCACCACACCGATACCACGATACACAACACTAACACTATCATACATCACACCATTAGTACAACACACCACTCCAATTAAACAATGCACTTCACATGAACACGACAGTACAACGTCCTAGCATTGTAATACATCACAGAGACAATATCATACACAACACACCGACACTGTCATGCATCACATACCAATGTATCAGACTTTGCACCTACATTACCATACACCATACCGATACAGCCATATATCACACCAGTAGTATCATACGACATTAAATCCTTGCCCTACATCATTCAAACACTGTCATACATTACACACTAAGACTACCGTATTTCACACCAACTCTACAATACACTATTCCGACACCGCTAAACACTCAAAATCGTACCAATACTGTCATACGCCACATCGACAAAACAATGCAACATGTTGACACTACCATACAACACACCAACACTATTATACTCTCCCCCAACATTACCATCCATTGCACTCCTGTACGACTGTACTCAACATCAATAAAGCTCAATACCCAATACTCAAACACTACCATACTCCACACTACACACTACCGCCATACAATATATAAGCATTACCACATAATACACCACCGTTATACAACTCCATGTTATACCACCCTGAACTATAGAATGCTGTGGAGGTGCAATGGCCCAGTGGTTAGGGCAGCGGACTCGCGGTCGTAGGGTCGTGGTTTCGATTCCCAGACCGGGCGTTGTGAGTGTCTATTGAGCGAAAACACCTAAAGCTCCACGAGGCTTTGGCAGGAGATGGCGGTGAACCCTGCTGTACTCTTTCACCACAACTTTCTCTCACTCTTACTTCCTGTTTCTGTTGTACTTGTATTTCAAAGGGTCAGCCCTGTCACACTGTGTCACGTTGAATATCCCCGAGAACTACGTTAAGGGTACACGTGTCTGTGGAGTGCTCAGCCATTTGCACGTTAATTTCACGAGCAGGCTGTTCTGTTGATCGGATCAACTGGAACCCTCGTCGTCGTAAGCGACGGAGAGCCACGATACAATGCTACCTTGTTCTATACACTTCATTTCACCATACTATATATATTAATCTGAACAATTGGCTACCTCACTACACGAAGCTACTTATTATATTATACACTCTGAATTTCTTGCTACCTTAAACATGATACTCTACTACACTTTACAATGTTTAATTGAAACATTATATACAATATTTTACGTTACCCCAGTACAGTAAATTCACTTTTATCTATTTCTCACTGCTCTAAATATTGCATAACATTGTTTTAATCATCCAGTACTATGTATAAACACACTGTACCATAGTACAGGAATTCCCTGTTTTAAACTTCGTTGCGCAATATTTCACCCCCACACCCCCAGTGATTACCCCCTCTCTGCACTGCACTGCACTGCATTATTTTGCACTTTTGCTTTCGTGAGATTTGCTTTCGTGAGATCTGCTATGCATTATAGGACGTCGCACTAAAGAAAATGAACCAACAACTTTGACGAATTGTCACACGTCACACCTGACTCTCATCTGTTTCAGAAAACAACAAGAATAACAACAGCAGCAGCAGCAGCAGCAGCAGCAGCAGTAGTAGCAGCAACTACAGTAACAAGAAGAACAACAACAACACCAGCACTAGCAGCAGCGACAAGAGTAATAATGGAACATCAACAACATCAGCAACGGTAACAACACCAGCACTTAATCCTCGCAACACTAATACACCCACCCAACAAGAAGTTATGCCGACATTGTCTTTCATAACACTAAGATCAATAAATATGTGCCACTTATACAATTTGTTTTAAGGAAGTAAGAATATCAGATTGCCTTACAGCAATCTGATATCACTCCACAAGAACAACCCGCAACATTTTTGCAAGTGGCGCCACACGTATCATTGCGCTTTAATCAGAATAATAAAAGCAAGCCTCAAAGTGGGTATTCCCCCCACCCACCCCACAACATTTCACAACCTCGGGCTAAATTTTTTCCTTCCTGAGCGTGGAACGATGTACGAATGCGGGCATGTATCAAATAGGCAGAAAGAAGGAGAGAATTGAAAGAAAGAAAGAAAGAAAGAAAGAAAGAAAGAAAGAAAGAAAGAAAGAAACGTGTACATCAGGGAAACAAAGATGTACCCTTTGCATTGAAACGGTAACTTTTCTTAGGATGTTACATAATGAACTAAAGGTCTTCTGCAGATAAAATACATGTGGATGCATACGTGTGCGCACGCATACACGCACGCACACACACACACACACACACACACACACACACACATTATACATACACATATATGCATCCACACATACACTCGTAAATAGATATACACTATGCTTATATACGTATATTTTTATACATATATATATATATATATATATATATATATATATATATATACGTATCTATGAATATATGTATATACATATATGCGTGTGTGTGTGTATGTGTGCGTCCGTGTGCGTATCATGTAGACAATTCTAAATAAACTCTTAACCGATGGTAATAAGCAAAGCTGTTTCAATTTCTAGTCGAGGGCGAGTACTTATGTCAAAAATTCTACCTCATGAAATTAAACACATCGACAACATCCCCCTGACATCTCTCTTAATTATACACATCTGCGTATAACTACACACGCACACATATTAATGGATTCGTATATCTGCACAGATGTCTGTAGCTGTACGTATTAGATATCTACACGAGTGTCTATATTAACAAGTTGGTTGTTCAACGTGATTCAATTCCTATCTCTAACATCGTTTGGTTGATTATGTCATCGTCAATTTCGTCGTTTTTAATTTCGTTGGTTTGTTTGTTGACGGTCGGTCGATTGGTTGAGTTGCTAGTTGAGTATCCGTAGTTCAGAATCTGCAACACATATGTTAGCCGGTGGAGCTACAAGTTGCATTCTGTAGATATAGTTTCAAAATTTGGCAAAATGCCAGCAACTCTCAAGAAGGGATAACTCTGATTAAATCAAACCCAGTGTTCAATTGGTACTTAATTTATCGACCCCCGAAAGGATGAA
>NC_068996.1:4393265-4398197 GCF_001194135.2 Octopus bimaculoides | reverse complement strand
AATAATAATAATAATAATAATAATAATAATAATATTTTTTTATGCTTCTGTATACCTACTGGAGGAGTTACCTCAATCCTATATAATAATAACAATAATAATAATAATAATAATAATAATAATAATAATAATAATAATAATAATAATAATAATAATAATAATAAGAAGAAGAAGAAGAAGAAGAAGAAGAAGAAGAAGAAGAAGAAGAAGAAGAAGTGTGCAAGTTGATCTGTATTTAGTGATGACCTCAGTTGAAAATCCACTCTCACATGTATTCTCTATAAGTCGAACTAGGGAAGGATTTTTAAGAGCAACACATCGAACTTATGGAGCTAGTTGAAGAAAGTGGTAAGAATTTGTGATGTAGAAGGATGAAGAGCAAAGGTGATTCCGGTGGGGTATAGATTCAGAATAAAAAAAAAAGGAAAGAAAAGAAGAAATAATTTTAACTGACCTCGATTGGCGCGTGGAAAAGTAACTCAGTGGAGCTAGTCTTCGAGAATGGTCGTTATTGTATCGCACATTGATATAAAGGTACAAAATTCAGAGATGCAAGGCACGGATGCTTACATCATCGTTCTATAATCTTCACCAGAACCTACCTAATCTATCCTGGAGGATAAAAAGTGAAGGCACCCTGGTGAGATATGAACTCAGAACTTAGATATTCGTAACCGAATACGGCAAGGCGTTCATTCAGTCAATTACCACTGACTACTGAGATAAACAAAAACAAAAAAAAAATTAAAGAATAACCTGCAGACATAAGTGATAGCTATTTGTTTTCCGCATCTGCATCTTAGAATTTTAAAAATAAAATCCTGTTTTTAAAATAAAATTTTATCGTCTTTTACTTAAAATCACATATTTATTGAGTGACTGCCGTTTAGAACAAAATCCTTTGTCCGATTATCGTTTATCAGAGAAAGCCTATCAATTGCAGTCAGATATATCTGTCTAACTCTAGTTCTCAGCAATCACATCCTGTTGTCTAACTATTATTTAGAATCACATCCTAAAGTCTATTGCCCTGAATTTGAAACCTAATCTTACAATCTCAATTTCTCGCATCACATGAACAAAATTATTGTTGTTATTGGTGAACTGGCAAAATAACTGAGAGCGTGGGAAAAGTGCTCTTGTACATTTGTTCCAGCTCTTTACCTTCCGTGGTCAAGTTTCTCCGAGATTCTTTTGTTTTTAGTTCTTTTAGACCGATAAAATATAGCAAGAGTTAAGTATTAGGTCGATGCTAATGACTAACTCCTTGCATTCAGAACTGCTGACCTTGTGTTTAAATTAGAAGTCACGATTCTTTAAGTTCTGAGCTCAAATCCTGTCGCAGCCATTGTTCTTTCATATCTTTGGTGTCAATGAAATGACGTACAGTTCAAGTATTGAGTTCGATTGAATCGATTAACTAAAAGGACTTAAAGAACAGGATAGTGGTGGTTAACGGAATAAGAAAACGGCAGTGATATAGATACTACGTTTGAAAAATAAAATTCTTTCAGGACACACGCACAACCGATGGTAGCTAACATTTTAATTAGAGCTTGGTCAGTGTGCACTGGCAGAAAGAAAAACTGGACAAAGGTCAGCTCCAGGGATAAAACTGGACATAGGACAATTATACCACAGGGATGATGCCCCTTTTCTCGATTAAAGAGGAACAAGCAAACGAGAAAGTAACATACCAATTCCTTAAAGAAAGAATAAGCTTTCATATGGCTACAAAAGAACAACTGAAATATGTCCTAGATGCCGGAGTAGGGCATATGGAAGGGTGTACCTATGTGGTGTAGGGAAGAAAGTCCATTAAGGGTCACTCGAGAAGTTTTTCTCCAGAAAAGCTGGAAAAAGTAGATCTGCTGGTTCAGGAATATTACTGACCGCAACTGCAAAACAGCCGGGAAAACTAATATCAGAATCAGTAAATGGCCATCAGAAAGTCGTGTGGTCCTGTCTGCTTAGTACCGTATAATTATAACAAAATTGAGTAAATGGAAACCAGAGAACAATTCGGGAATACTGTTGGGGGAAAGTAAAAAGAGGGAAAGACACAAATTAAGAGAAATGAGTTTAAGCCAAACGAATTTTAAATAAGCAAAGAAACACACTGCCAAATCATAGAGAGATTAATTAAAAATTTTGTAATGACTTAAAAATCACGACAGTCATCATTAATTTTAAAGACATTTGAATGTGAATTACTCTCGTGCAATATTTTTTAGAAATATTGCTGCAAGTTGGCAACACCGAGTGATACCATACAACATAAATCCATGCTTAGCGGCATTTCTTCTGTCTTAATGTTTTGAATTCAAATTGTCAGAAGTTGAATTGCCTTACATCCGTTTCGGGGTCAATAAAATAAGTACCAGTTGAGTACTGGGGTCAATGTAATCGACTTAGCCCTCGCCCTGTGCCAAAATTTGAAACCAATATTTCGTAGAAATAAATATAATTTTTCTGCGAAACTCGTTTTTGAGTGCAAGTTGTTTTATAATACGTACTCCGCCACTCCCCCAAGCCCTTTTGGTCAGTAATAACAGACAGTCCTTTAGGGAAGGCATGAACATTAATGCACCTCATTTCTTCCATTCTAAACAAATCAGAAGAACATCTTTGACTGCCAAAAATCGAGTAAGTTACTAAATTTAATACTCTTATGAGAAACACATTAAAATTGTTGGTTTCTATCGATTTAAGACAAGAAAATGTCCAGAATCCCGGAGTAGAGGTGGGGTTGGGAGAAACTGGATGTTGTGACATTCATTAGCTTTCTAAAAGGCGTTAGCAGCATAAGAGAATTAAATTTGCATCTACCAATAATCGAAACCGGCTCACGATCTCAACCTGCCGCCAGGAAACTCCACCGCTTTCTTTACAGCACTTACCACGTGAGATAAATATAATATTGATTGATGATTGACCGCCCCCTATAAATAATGGCCCATTAGCATTCTGGGATATAAGCCAAAAAGAAAAAAAAAGATAGAAAACAAGAGAAAGTGCGGATGAAAAAAATAATATAATAAAAAAAGAAAATACAAAAAAATATATGTAAAAAAGAAGAAACAAATCCTCAATCGGTTTCTTAAACCTTTCATGCTCTTCTTTTTGGCCTCTTTTATCGCTAATACCTCGATCGCTCTAACTCCACCCCAATTCCAGCAAGATCGATTCCATTCCCCAACCATTTCATCTACATACCACCAACCCATATTTTGTTTTCCTTTTTTTTTTCTTGTACATTCTTCCCAATATTCCATATTTTTTCCATATTTTTTCTATACAACACTTAGTTTGGAATTCACCGCTGAAAAGGCTCACCCTATCACATTCAGTAAATCTGTAGGAATTCAAAGAGAATATTAATGAAACCCAATAACCTAACCCTTCTTTCTTATCACATTTCTCTTGTACATCAGAAGGCCATCAAGTCATCAATATGATAAAGAGGATGGCGGTGATGGTGAGTACTGGCCAACAATAAGCTGGTGTTGTGTTGAGATCTCAACACGGTTTCACTCTCCGGAAGCAATCGTTTCATTTCACAATTAAAGCATGAATTTCCAAACTTCCTATTCGCTTCTAAAGTATGTCTCCTTAACTACAAACACACACACACACACACACACACACACACACACACACAAACACACACACACACACACACACATATATAGACACATACACATATATTTCCGTATATTTATATAAAACGTAGACTAATACAGATATATCAAATACCATACAACATAAATCCATGAGTTATGAAAATTATCTTCGGATGAAGAAGTTTACCATAATTACGAAATGGGTAACTAGGACCAGCACCATACCAGAAGTGGGGAGGAATTCTCCAAAATTGTTTAGCCATTTAGGAAAAACGACGAAGTTTGTAGTTACATATACATACACATACACATACACAGGCACACATACGCACACACATACACAGGCACACATACGCACACACATACAGGCACACATACGCACACACATACGCACACACGTACAGTGGACTAGGGCTGTCTTTTATTTGGTCAATCATGAGGAATTCCAGATGGAGCTTCGTGAGACCACTGCAGGGATACTTCCAGAAAAAAATTTCAGTAACTCGACCAATTCCTAGTGATATCTGAAGAAGGAATTTTTATATTCCGAAATATTCTTATGATATCAGACTATTGATAATTAAATTATAACAGTTATCAAAGTCCACTCTGCATTGTTGTGCCATTCAAGACACGTTATATTTCACAAAGAATACACAATGCTTCAAGCGAACTACAATAATCTCCAATATGTTTTTATTTTCAATTGAAAGTAAACCAGTGAGAGTTACTTTATGCTTTCGCTTGACCTGTTATGTTCAATCTTATTTTTTTATGTAGGATAGAATGTAGAATGTTACACCTAAACAAAATGCAAATGATATATATAATATGAAAAGTAACATAGAATAAATTCATAGTTTCTGATCTAGGTACAAGACCTTCAAATCTGAAGGAACGAGTATTTGATTAGTACATTGTTGTATTGACAGTGGAGGATGAAAATCAAAGATGTCGTCGGTGGGATTTGAACTCAAATGAAAAGAGCCGGATGAAATATAGCAAAGTACTTCTTCTGACGATCTAACGCTTCTACCACCTAGCCACCTTAAAATGTGTCTAATTTAGGTATAAGAGAAGCGATTTTCAAGGGCTGGTAGTGTTAATCGATTATATCTATCCAGGAGTGACTTTTACTTTATTTTATCGGCACTGGAGGGACGAAACGTAAAGTTGACTTCGATAGAATTCGAACTCAGGTAAAGGCAAAAAGAAATTCTTAATTTGAAATCGTAGTTGCTTGCAGTCGGAATTGAACCCATCACTTCGCGAAACTATATGTATGTATGTATGTATGTATGTATGTATA
>NC_068996.1:4388501-4389645 GCF_001194135.2 Octopus bimaculoides | reverse complement strand
ACACACACACACACACACACACACACACACACACACACACACACACACACACACACACACACACATATATATGGGTTCAGACCCACTGCCTGACATCTTAGGCGAGTGTTTTACACTATAGTCTCAGGGCGACCAAAACCCTCTGAATAGATTTGACAGGCAGAAACTAAAATAAGCCTGTTGTATACATACATACATACATACGTACATACATACATACATACATACATACATACATACATACATACATACGTGCATGTGTGTGTGTTTAAAAGTGTGAGCGAGTGCGTATGCAGTTGGTTGTTGTTGCTGATTTGAGCAATTGAAGTCCGTAAGGTCAACGCTTGTCTTGTATGGATATACAGAAAGTTTATTGATCAACAAATGGTCAAAAGCAGTCAACATCATTTGACAATCATTGACCTAATTTTTCTACATATGAACCATAATTAAAACTTGACAAATTGTTCTTCTTTTTTGTCAATGTGTGTGTGCGTGCACACGCGTGTGTGTGCGTGCACACGCGTGTGTGCACGTGTACGCCCTTGAGCTGTCATTTAATCATTTCTCCATAACACTAAATTGAGACTCCACAATTTTCAAGAAAAGTATTTTCAATTTTATCTGAAGCTATGCGCATATTATACACGACGCCTGCTGTATTATATACATAATTTACTCACATAGGCACACACAACACACACCTATACACACATGCTTACAGACACACATGTATGTATATGTGTATATATAGACTTATGTACCGACATGTGCATGTATATGCATGCGTATGCCAATATCCAAATGTACAAACGCATACATACTCATGCGTACACACATATTCATTTACATACACTATGGGTTTCTTTCAGTTTCCGTCTACCAAATCCAGCCCGGGGCGATAGTAGAAAACACTGGCCATACAATGGGATTGAACCTAGAACCACATGGTTGGAAAGCAAAATTTTTCACACCACGGCCACATTCACACGCAAACACACAAACACACGCACGCACACACATACACAACACACACACGCACGCACGCGCATGCACACACACGCGCGCACACACATACACACACACATACATATATACACACACACACAGTTACACACTCTCTCACAGTTACATATACAAACAT
>NC_068996.1:4380199-4387853 GCF_001194135.2 Octopus bimaculoides | reverse complement strand
TATATATATATATATATATATATATATATATATATATATATATGCATGTATGTATGTATATACATGTATATATACCTGTTTATATGTATGTGTGTATGCGCAGGTGCACGTGCGTCAGTTTCTGTTATTGTTTCATCACATTCAGACGCAAGTGATCAATGTTCCTGAATCAGTTTGGAGAAATGTCTGGTGCTAACTATCTAAGGCTAAGTAACAAACAGGTCTAAAAATATATAGACTTATATAACCTCTGGTCTAAATCAATTTAACAAACGCCGTTCATGTTGTTTTATGTAATCGTCCCACCCCAGGAATGGAGAAACGGGTGGTTCTGATGTAACAAACTCTGACACAGAATAGTTGACTGGGAACTGGTTAGTGTAATCATCAGCAAAATATACAAGAACAACATTATTATGAGTACTACCACTATCATCATCATCATCATCATCATCATCATCATCATCATCATCATCATCATTATCATCATCATCGTCGTTGTCGTCGTCGTCATCATCATCATCATCATCGTCGTCGTCGTCGTCGTCATCATCATCATCATCATCGTCATCCGCTTCCTCTTCCTCGTCATTATCATTTTTATCAGCAACAACACTATCATAATCATCATCACAATCGTCGTCGTTGTCGCCGTCCTAACCAGCATTTTCTTCGTCAATGCCGTTTACTCTACGGTTTACGCAATCCGGTTTACAAGAAGACACAAGCTGCACGTACATATAAATAACGACAGGTACATATGCACACACACACATTCATAAGGTACATCCTTAAATATATGCATTGCATACATGAGGGTCTCGTAGAGGCGCCTTCGTGATATACAGCGTGAATTTCACCTGGTGGAGTTCATCACTTCTCCAGGTGTGACTAAAACCGATTTCTTTTAGAACTAGAAACAGATTCAATAATCGAGTGACAGAAAGGGAGTCGACCCCAGCATCGAACTGGTACGATATGAACCGTCACCGAAGGGAGAAAAAACAAACTTGACCTCTGCGGGATTTCTTTTCAGAGCTTATTACTCGAGAACGGTTAACGCGAAAGCATCAATCCCACTCCGTAACGATTGTAGCAATTAGCCATCGTAAATGTGGATGGATGCGCATGCGTATTTTTGCTCATGTTTATGTGTGTGTTTATATATATGTTGACATGTACGTGTGTGTATATATGCGTGTGTGAGTGTGCGTGTGCTGTGTGAGTGTTTGTGAGTGATATAACGTTTGCTTATCATGTTCAATTATAAGTAACACAATTTTACATCATTTTGATGGGTTGCTCTATGCTTTTGCCGAGTACAAATTTAATATAAGAGTATCATTGACAGTGACTTCGAAGTTTCGGTCAGTGAAGCCAGCATCAGACTGGCCAACGATGGTTTAACTGTCCGACACTTCAAAGTCACTATCAGTATTATTCACGTTTATGGATTATACATACATACATACACACACACACACACACACACACACACACACACATATATATATATATACACACATATATACATGTATGCATATATCTATATGTATACATAAGTAAACATGCTTAGGCATATATACTCGTTGTGTGTTTTATAGTTTATGTGAAACTCGTTCCATTATGCAAGATAAATTCTTAGAACAAATTCGTATACAAATATAAGTATATCCATATGTCTATGCCTTCTCTTTCTCTTTCTTCATTTCACTGTCACTTTAGCTCTGTCTCCACCCCCTCTCTCTCTATGTGCCTATACACACACATACACACACACACACACACATATATATATATATATATACAAATACATATATATATGCACACACACACACACAAACACACACGCATGCACATACATAGTTACACTTACACACACATACACACACAAACACAAATACACACACACACACACACACGCACGCACGCACGCACACACGTTACCCTTTTTAAGTATGTCAAATCTGGTCCATTATATAACAGAGACTTGGTTGACCTGCTAGTTAAAACATCCGGCAGACAACCAAGAAGTAATGGGCTCGCTGTTATCAAGAAATGTACCAGACATCAAATATTTTCTCTATTATGTCAACAGCCACTTTGATAGCATTGGTTTTCATAATGGGAGTACATACATATATGCATATGTATATATATATATGTATATATATATATATATATATATATATATATATATATATATATATATATACATATGTATGTATACATACACATATATATGTACATATATATGTGTATTTGTGTGTGCGTGTGTGTGTGTGAGTGTATATATAACTCGCAGACACACATACATGTATGTATGTGTGTGTCTGTGCGTCTGTATAAATACATACACACGCGGAGAAATAAATACATACGCATGAATACTCATGTATACGCACTCAGAATAATCCACTCGCCCAGACAAAATTATTGAGAATATTTTATGTCTCTGTGTGTACACACGCGCGCGTGCGCACACACACACGCACACACACACACACACACACACACACACGTACATACACACATACAAACATACACACGCGCACACACACTCTCATATATTAGACAATTACTGTCTCATTTCACACGTGCTGTTGAGGGATGTTTTGAAATCATGGCATTTTAGTCCTAACCCTGCAAATTGAAACCTCCGCAAACGAATCCAAGCCACGTTTCTACCACTTGGTTATAGAAGTCAAAACTCCGCGCACTCACACACACTCACACACACTCACACACACGCACACGCACACACACATATGATAACTGGCACACAGTCGGTTACAATGACGAGTGGTGTTCCAGTTGATTTGATCAACCGAAATCAGCCTGCTTCTGAAACTATCGTGCAAGTGACTGATCTCTCTACAGACACGCGTAACATCAATGTAATTGTTCGGGAGCGTCAGCGTGATACAGAATGTGACAAGGTTGGCCTATTGAAGTACAAGTGGTACTTATTGTTGTCAGCTGATTGGAGTGGAGCAACGTGGAATAAAGTGTCGTGCTCAAGGACGCAACGCACCACCAGGTATCGAACTCACTTGCAACCTTACGATCGTGAGCTGCATATCTAAACGACTAAGCCACGTGCCTCCACAAACACACACACACACACACACACACACACACACACACACACACACACACACACACACACACACACACACACACACACACACATGTATAACGACTAGAGATAATTCTATCATACCCAATACTGGATTTGAAATGTATCCCTTTCCTCTGTATCAGAAGATTTGAATGTTGGACAGTTCATCACATGATTCACAGGTTCGAATCCAAACGCACCAGTTATGTTGCTCAATTTCATCAAGCGCCAAAAGTACAATTGCTGCTGGGATGACAGCATAAGTATTCGCAAAAACTTTCTTCAACCACTAGCACTCGAGCTGAAACCTCCACAATGCCCAATCACATCGCAAGCTGGCTTAAATAACAAAAACAGATCATCGTTGATTTTTAAATTCCCCGAGGCTTCTGTCGAAAACTCTGGATTAAACACGAGTAAAACTTAAAGAATGGTTCATTGAGAATTCCAGCGTAATTAGCAGGTTCCTTGATGATACGAATTATATTTCTTAAGCGATTCTAAACCAGAATTAGAGTTGATTTACTCTTAATGTCCTGAAATATGAGTGGTGAACTGCAAAGAATCAACAAATCCGGAATCATGCATGAAGGCAACAGTTACAGAATTATTAAGGTGCAATAAAAATACTTGCTGGCTTAAAATTATTTCATGTGTGTGTGTGCTTTGCGTATGTGTATGCGTGTCTCACAAATGTGCGTGTGTGCGCGCGCGAGTATGGATGTGTGTGTATGTATCAATGTGTGTATGTGTGAACATGAGTGAGCATGAACGTATGTTATGCGTGTATTATGTCGATTCGTATATGCGCCATTGGTAACTGTGTAAGAGAGTGTACTGTGTATGTTTGTGTGCGTTCGCAGTGCATAAGCGTACGTGAATGTGAATCGTTTTCGCTGTGTGAGTATATGTGTCACTTGTGTGTACGATTGGGTGAAAGAGAATTCGCGTTACGTGTGCGTATACGAATGCGTGTGCATTCGCACTAACGTGATTGTTTGCCATTCACATATGTGTGACTGTATGTTTGCTTTAGACTTACCGTGTTTGGCAGTGTGAATGTGTAAGCGTGTGACGTATATATGAAACGTATAAATGTGTGATGTATGCGCGCGCGCGCGCGCGTGTGTGTGTGTGTGTGTGTGTGTGTGTGTGTGTGTGTGTGTGTATGGAGCGTGTATCGTGTATGTGTAATATGTGTGAAAGCTCCAGTTCTGTTGACCGACTGGAAACTTCACCAGATGTCGCTATGACACTCTTACAGATATAGCATACATAGAAAATTATTAACCATCGTGTCGATGTGTAGAGCATCACTCGTTAGTTCTTGATGCAAGATAGGCAAATTTCACAGTGTGTGATTTGTTGGCTCAGTGGTAATGTAGAAAACACTCGCATAAGATGCCACGAAGCAAGACTGAGATTTAAACCCCGTGACTGCAATGCGGACTTCATAAGTACGCTGCCATGTTTGCGGCTATGTGCGTACTCGTACGTATGCCCACCTGTGTGTGTGTGTGTGCTTGTGCTTGTGCTTGTGTGTATGCGTGTTTTGTGTGCGTGTGTATATGTGTGTGTGTGTTTTGTGTGTGTGTGTATATTCACTCACACGCAAACATATACATACAAATATACGCGAGTGTTGATAAAGAAGATTATTTCCTCATACCAAAAGGTTTCGAGCGGTAGGCATTAGTCAACAGCTGTCATCGGTAAAACTTTAAATCCGACTGGTGAGAACATGGTGAGTTCTAATGTCAACCGTACAAAACCTTTATGTATAAGAAAGAGAAAATCCATTTTAGCAACACGCAATTACAGCAGATTTTTACAAACTTCTAATAAAGGTAACACTTTCCGTTTCATAGTATATTCATAATAGTATACATAAAAGAAGTACGTATAGCATACGCTAAATTATATATTATATATTTCAACTTCTTATTTCCAGTTTCACTGAGCACTTTGTTAAGACGCGTGAAGCTCAAAATATATTCTTGTGATGTCTATCGAAATGCAGATTCACCTCACTACACACACACACACACATACACACGCATACACACACACACACAGACACACACACACACACACACATATATACAGACACACATATCTATGCATGTATGTACTTGTGCATGTGTGTGTGTGTGTGTGTGTGCGTGTGCGCGCACTCGCTCGTAAACGACCTCTGCAGGGAATAGCGAGGTATGATGGGAAGACATTTATCCAATGTGGTGCACAGTGGTTTCGAAACCAGAAACCAGAAGTATGTTTCGCACAGAAAAATATTTAAACGCATGCTATAATCTCTCAACATACATACGTCCACACACACACACACACACACACACACACGCACCCATACATACACTCACACATACATACAAATATACATACATATATACATACATACATTCATATACACATACATACATACATACATACATACATACATACACATACATACACACATACATACGTACATACATACATACATACATACATACATACATACATATTTCTGTGCATGTATGTATAAGTTTCAGTTTATATGCCGGATTATATCTTTATTCATGCAGATATTTTTTGTGTATGTGTACGTTTTTGCAAGCACTGTGAACATGCATCCATGAATGCGTGCGTGTATGTGTGTGTGTGCGTGTGTGTGTGTGTGTGTGCGCGTGTGTGTGTAAGTCTGTGTATTTGTACGTATGTTCGCGCATGCGTGAATATGTTTTGCGTTTATAAAATATACAAAATCTACTTACGAAATTGATTCATCGTTTTCTTTCATATTTAATACATACATGTACATTCTCATATGTAATTATCTTATACATCCACATATATGTGTATGTGTGACATATATATATATATATATATATAATCTATAGCCACATACACATATATATGTGTATTCGAAAATTTACATTTTGTATCGGTACAGTTGTATTCTACGTAGGATTTAGGTTGATGTATAAGTATATAGATAGCTATATATATTAACTGGTAGATTTATATAAGTATATATATATATGTGTATATATATATATGTTTATATGCTCGTACAGGTTGACGCTTAGCTATTATATAAAAGGGAGTTGGTCTTCATATCGTTTTTTTTGTTTTGTTTTTTAGTAATCCAACCTTTATGATTCGATTTTTTTGTATGAAAAAATCTGGAAAATAAAACAAAAAAAGCCTTTTAAAAATTGATTACATAAATTTACTAATGTGCTTTTTTTGTAGTTGTTGTTAATGATATGATGAACTTTACATTAACTTTGTTGCATTTTTCATGTATTTTATTTTATCAGTTGTACGATATGTGTGAGTGTGTGTGTGTGTGTATGCGTGTGAGTGTGTGAGTGTGTGCGTATGAGTGTGTGTGAGCAATTATGTATTACAGAGCGTGTATTTGGAGCCCAAGATAAATTTTACAGTTCAAAATCTTACAAACGCGCGCACATGCATACACACATGCGCACGCGTCGTTCACACACATACGCGCGCGCACACGCATGAACAGATGCATACACATGATCACGCGCGCACACACAGACACAAGCACATATTTACATGTATGAATTTATATTAATTTGTATATAAAATGCAACTTTCTATGCATGTATATATACATCTAACTAAATTTCTGCGAGAGTGTGTGTGTTTGTGTGTAACTTAACCCTATATATTTTACATTGTTAATCTACAGACATTAAAGTTTTTGCAATATGCTAAGAGACTAGCGAGGTGTATTTACATCTGTTTAAAATTTCACAGCAGGGTGGTTAAAACTGCTGCGTGACTGCTTTATGTTCTTCTTTCACACATACATATATAGATAGGTACATATATACTTAGATACACACACACACACACACACACACACACACACACACACACACACACACACACGCACACATACACATGCATATATTGACACACAAAGTAAATGTGCTTGCATTACATGTGTGTGTGCGTGTGGGAGTGTATGTGTGGGTGGGTGGGTGTTTGGGCGCGTGTATATGTGTGTGTTTGTATGAATGTGTCCCGCCGTTATGATTTGAACCGAAATATATTGTTGTTTTATAACGCTGCAAGATGGAAAATTCAATAAAATGATGCCTTAAGAATGCATACATACGCACACACATACATTCATGCATACGTACATACATACGCAAACATACACATACATACATACATACATTCATACATATGTACGTACATACATAGATATGTCTCTGTGTATGTATATGTATGTATATTTATATACATATATTTTCATGTGTGTGAATAGTTGTATGTATATTGTTTTGATATATATATACAAAGAAAAATTGCAAGTAGAGAACTGCGTATACAAGGAGGACACGTGTGAGTTATCCTGTATGAAAGGTGGGATATGTGTGTGTGCGTATACATACATACATATATATATATATATATATATATATAGACATATACATACATATAATATATATATATATATATATATATATATATATATATATATATATATATATA
>NC_068996.1:4377252-4380039 GCF_001194135.2 Octopus bimaculoides | reverse complement strand
TATATACATACAGAGAGAGAGAAAGAGAGAGAGAGAGAGACAGACAGACAGACAGACAGACAGACAGACAAACAGACAGACAGATAGATAGACAGACAGATAGATAGATAGATAGATAGATAGATAGATAGATAAACGGTGAGAGACAGGGAAAGAGAAGAAGGAGACCGCTGGTTGTGGTTAAACGAATGAAAGATAGTTGTGGAATCCATAAGGCAAAGATCAAGTGTCAAACAATTACTTTACGCCATCGCCTTATTCAATGATGATCGGAAGCGTTGAACTTGAAAGGTTTCTCACCATTGAAGACCCTTAACCTCGTATATTAAACTTTTTATATGTCTTTCTCTTTTTCATTTTTTTTCTTTTAACTCAGGTGTGTTAGAATATGGTCAATAGGGGCGAATTTGGAACGTCTCTGACGTGTCGATGCTTTCTTTGTACAATGGCTTTCAAAAGAAAAGTCATTGTTTTTAACCTACGTGGCCTTAATTGTTAAATAGTTAAACTATTATAGTAAGAATGTACTGGAAGTGATTGCAAGTGATATTTGTTGATAGGAATTCAGTGCGAGTGAATCAAACTTATACAGTCCTCGGTGGCGTGTCAGCGTTACGATAATATTATATATAATAGTAATTAATAGTATTGTTACAGCAAACTACACTTTAATGCAGAGCCCGGGGGTGAATTGATGCATGCTATTGTCTGGAATGTAGTACAAGTGAATCCAAAGATACAGTCTTCAGTGATATGACACTACTACTACTACTACTACTACTACTACTACTACTACTACTACTACTACTACTAATAATAATAATAATAATAATAATAATAATAATAATAATAAATGCCCGGATGCAGTACCAGGCAGTGGCTCTCATGGTTTCTGATCTTAACTGACTGGAAGTGTTATCATGTACATTGTTTTGTCTTGGTATCAAAAGATGGGCTACAGCAAATATTCTGCTCAATACCACAGATTTGCTTGTCAGTTGTTTGACCGTAACCAGTTGAGCATGTCCCTTGGTGGCTGACGATATGTACATCTCTGATCACGAGCAGAAGTAGTGGGGGAGCATCATAGCCATGTGTTGAGAGGAATTCTTTGGGGTTTGAATAATTCACCTTTGGAAACATGGGTGTTTTGTTCAACATCCTTAAACAAACCTTATTCAGGGACCTTTTGAGCGGGACCGGCTACTCGACCTGAAGAAAATTCTAACTGGACCCCACCACCAAGGTGATGAGTTGTTTATCTTGATATGAGATCACCATGTCGCGCACATATGGTTGTGATGCATGTGCCTGATGTACCCTTATCAGACGGGTAGTCATGATGGGTATACTGGGCTTCGTATATTTTACCCCAGTGTCACTTTGATGGCATGCACTGCTCTCTCACTCAATAATGATAATAATAATAATAATAATAATAATAATAATAATAATAATAATAATAATAATAATAATAATAGTTTCAAATTTTGCCGCAAGAGCTGCAGTTTTGGGGGAGGGCATGAGTCAATTACATCGACCCCAGAGTTCAACTGGTACTTATTTTATCGACCCCGGAAGTGTGCCTCGAAGAAAATTTAGCTGTTGTTTCTAGCATTCTGCAGAAGCTTTCCTGCTTGGATTGTCATAGATATATATATCATCGTTAGCTTTAAGACACAAACGTATTTCTGAGAAATCATGTCAACAAGTACAAAATCTCAGAGACGAGTGGGGTCTATGAGATGGATGAGGAAGGAAGGGTGGATGAGGTGATGAGCATAGAGTGAGGTGGTAGGAGTAAGAAACATATGAAATGAGTAGTGGGGCGTTGGAGTAGAGCGTGTAGTGGTGGTGGTGAAGGTGGTGGCACAGTGAAGTGGTATTGGTGACTATGGTATGGTGGTGCTGAAGGTGGCAATGGTAATGACATTGCTTCTAATCGAAGCGGTACTTGGAGTGATTGTAGTGTTGCTGATAGTGGGAGGAGGGATAGTTGTAGCTGATTTGGTGAAAGTGGTAGTTTGTGGTAGTGGTGATGGTGATAGTGGTGATGGTGGTTGTGGTGGTGGTTGTAGTGGTGGTGCTGGCGAGGACGTAGTGACTATTGTTTTTGATGTTGGCGGTGTTGTTTACTTTCTGGCCAATGCTACATGATTTGAAACTTTCGTTCAAAGACACTCCATCTATGACAATCCTGACATGCATATCTAAGGACGGCATCATCCAACGAGCTTTTACGCTGTTAAGCCGGTAGAGTGTGATTAAGGAGAAGGGTTCGCTGCTGTTTCTAATCGGTTGATCATTCAAGTTGAGACGACCCTCGTTGGTTCATCGAATGTAGTGGAGCGGGTCGTGGTAGTGATGGTGGTGATGATGATAGTGATGATGCTTGTAGTGGTGGTGGTGAGGAGGGGGCGGTCGGGTGTGAGTATGACAGGTAAGAGACGAAAGTATAATGCCATTGCAAAAAAAATTTGAATAACTTTAAGTGACATCTCATACATTTTGTTTCTTACCTTTTCACCCTTTTCCTCTCTGCCTCACTAACTCTCTCCCTCGCTCAGTTTCCCCATTTCTTTCTTCGTCTCCCTCTCCCTCTCCCTCCCTCTCTCTTTGTCTTTCTTTTTCACTCTCTCTTCTCTCGTTGTTGTGTTCTACTACATTCATTTCTCCCTTTCTACATTTTCTCTTCCTTTTCTTTTCTGTCTTGCTTTCTTTCTTTCTTTGTCTCTCTCTCTTTCTCGCTTCCTCTTTTTATATCTATCTATCTATCTATCTATCTAT
>NC_068996.1:4374416-4375097 GCF_001194135.2 Octopus bimaculoides | reverse complement strand
ATATATATATATATATATATATATATATAATATGTATGTATATATTGGGTTGGCAAGAAAGTAATTTCGGTTCTTTTGGTGTGGTATAACAGTTTTTCTTTTTTCATACAAAGAATGGACTTTAATCAATTATATATTTTCCATTTTGTTCGATGACCTTTTGCCATCTTTCTGGCAATTTCATGATTCCGCACTCATAGAACTTCTGGTCCTTATCAATCAAGAAATGAAGGAAGTGCGATTTCAGGTTATCATCATTATTGGAAATTTTACCATTCAAAGAATTTTTCGAACTTCGTAATAAATGGCGCGAGGTCTGGACTATATGGTGGATGCGACATCATTTCTCAACGAAGCTCCAATAATTTTTCACGAGTTAGCAAAGACATGTGTGGTCTAGCATTGTCATGGTGGAACACGATTTCTTTTCGATTTGCCAATTCTGGCCGTTTCCTCCAGTTTCATTAGTTGTTGACAGTAAATAGATATGGTTTTATAATTTTTATTTTTAAAATGACATTAGAAAATAAGTGAACTGAATTCATGAAATAACTTTAGATGCACACAATTTATGCTGTCGTCTAGTACAAAAAGTCATGTATATACATATACATACATGTATATACACATACATATATATGTCTAAAACTTTATATATATATGCATATATATATATATATA
>NC_068996.1:4367160-4373783 GCF_001194135.2 Octopus bimaculoides | reverse complement strand
CTCTCTCTCTCTCTCTCTCTCTCTCTCTCTCGTTTTCACTTTATTAGCTTCTGCCATATCCCCGTCCAAGCCTGTCCATTTTCCTTGTCCGTCTGTTTTCCTACCTTCTACAGGAATCTCTGCTCTGTAGTCCTACATTAGTGAGTGCCATTCGGTAGGACATAACGGATTTGGATGCAAGCCCATAACATCTCCCTTCTAATGGATACAGTTTAAACTGACATTATTGTATGTTGAATACGGCACACCATTCTAAAATCATTCATATTTCAAGCTCGGCCTTTTACGTGTCTATCGAAGGAACAGTGAACCTAGACCACTTCCATAAAGTTAGGGTGTTTTTTTGTTATTGTGATATAGGCTGGTAACAACAGTTTTTTTCTCCCAAACCGCCAGCACCTTGCAGTCATTTGCACCAATTAAAAATCTGGGTAACGGCTTTCGTTTGTTTACACACCTATAATGTTCTTTCTAGTTTCAGTTGTGCAAGACACCAGGATGCAGCTTATTGTTGACTAGCTGACCACGTGCCGTCAATAATGACTGCTAGTCGTTGTATTTTATAAATATATAACGTACAAAATAAGATACATAATAATTACACATCAAACATTTATATACTTCCCTTCTACACGCACACACATACACACATATACTCACACAGAGTTGAAACGCTGATTTTTTTCCCACCTTCCTTCCTTATACATATATCACCCTTTGCTTTCTCTCATTGCTATTACTTTCTCTCACCCCCTCTCAGTCAGGGCTATTACTCTCACTACTTCTCCTTCACTGAATTACTATTTTCTCTCCCTTTCCGCCTCCGGCGTGATTCTGGACGAGTATATAGAAACACTACGTTCATTATTATATTAGGAGATTCTCTTTGCACGCAACACCACGGGAACTATATTCACGACCTTTTATACTATCATGCACATTCTACAAGCAATATGTTTACACGACGTTGTAAGGCGGTGAGCTAGCAGAAACGTAAGCACGCCGGGCGAAATGCTTAGCGGTATTTCGTCTGTCTTTATGTTCTCAGTTCAAATTCCACCGAGGTCGACTTTGCCTTTCATTCTTTCGGGGTCGATAAATTAAGTACCAGTTACGCACTGGGGTCGATCTAATCGACTGACCGAGAGTAGAAAAGAATATGTTTACGACTTTCAAATCTTCTTTAACGAAATGTTTAAATGCTTCTGTTTAGTTTTAATTGCCAAATAATATACTACATTTATTTATAATGAAGTGGAGGGGCATGACTTAGTGGTTAAAGCAGCGGACTAGCGGTCGAAGGATTGCGCACTCGAATCTCAGACCGGGCGATGTGTGTGTTTCTGAGCGAAACATCTGTGCCTCCGGCGAAAGGTAATGGTGAACTTCTTCTGACTCTTTCGCCACAACTTACACGATTTCCTGCTGCATCTAGCAGCCCACTTGTGACAGACCAGCGTCCTGTCCAGGAGGGGAACCTATACGCCAATGAAACTGGGAAGCCAGCCCTTATGAGCCAGGAATGGCTCGAAAAGGAACAAATAACAACAGCAATTTGTAATGAATCTGAGGTAAAGTATAACAAGTATAAACCCAATGGGGTATATACCGATTGAGTGAAGGTCTAATCAGCAAAATGGTACCACACTAGATAAGTTTTATCTCAAAGAGACTAATAAAAGAATGGTAATTTTACTGGTTTCGCTGACTCTGCTGAGGCGTTGTCTGACAAGCGAACCTTCATCAACAGCTTGATCAAATACATCGGTAATACATATGTTGGAATGTTGAAAGACAAAGTGGACCAGGTTGGAATTTGAAATCGAATGGTAAAGAGGTACAACCATAATGGCAAAGAATTTTGTACAACTTTCTACTGAATTCTGTGAACCACTCATCATATGTACACTTTTATGAATTTCTTACACTATTTACTCCTTATGACACTGTGGATTCACTAGTGTGTGTGTGTGTGTGTGTGTGTGTGTGTGTGTGTGTGTGTGTGTGTGTGTGTGTGTGTGTGTGTGTGTGTGTGTGTGTGTGTATGCGTGTGTGTGTGTGTGTTTGTCTGTGTGTGTGTGTGTGTGTATACGGTGGGAGTCAAATCGTGATCGAGTAAGGCCAACCACTTCTTAATTTCTGTAAGTCCTTGCAAACGTCCCGAGAGTCCGAGAAGTTCCTATGCATGAATTTGTTTTGAGTAGACAAAGCGTCGCTCAATCAGCCAAAACAGCTACAAAACCAGTGACACAACAGACGCTGACACGACTATTAACCAACTTCTCTTCAGGGATTTCTTTTCTTTTTTTTATACAAGTTTACCTTTTCCTATGAAGGAAATTCTAATGAGAACTAGGGATTCGTCATACCGAGTAGCTCACATAACGTTAATCAATAGCTGGAGCCCTAACAAATACTACTACACCGGGTCAGAGTAGACCTAAAAAGAATACTAGTTAAGAGGTGGTTTCACATTTATATATACATGCATACATAAATATATAAATAAACATATATGCAAACATTTGATCTGTGTATGCCTGTATGTATTATATATATGTATATATATGTAGAGAGAGAGAGAGAGAGAGAGAGAGAGAGAACGATAGATAGATAGATAGAGAGAGAGAGAGAGAGAGAACGAGAGAGACAGAGAGAAGAGAGAGACAGAGAGAGAGAGAGACAGACAGACAGAGAAATAGATAGATAGATATAGATAGATAGATAAATAGACAGACAGGCAGGCAGACAGATAGCTAGCTAGCTAGATAGCTAGATAGATAGATAGATAGATAGATAGATAGATAGATAGATAGATAGATAGATGTATATGTGTATAGATTTACTGCAGTAGATGAATTCCACGTACAATGGTGTTTACATTGCGTGTAGAACAAAATTATGCAACAATGTCTGCGAAGTGGTTACGGATTTACGAGGTTCTATCATTATCATTCGTGAGCCCACTTTGGTGCCACAGTGATAGAATTAACTGAAATACTAGTATGATGTGAAGATTATTATGATATTTCAGATGGGTTTGGAAAACCCGAAACAGCAGTGCAGTTTAGTGAAACGCCGATTGTTTAGTGTTTCTGGCTGTTTGTAGCACTGCGCCATTGTTTATCCGGTGCTACGTAACGTTATCAGTTGAATGCATTGGATCTTTTGAATGTTAATAGTCTTGACTATGATTTTATCGTAGTACTAGAAACAGGATGCCAATAAAACCTCTTCCAGCCGGTGGTTTTATAAATAAATCACACGGCCAGCTGCAACCGAACACTGACAAAAAAAACAAAAAGAAAAAAAACAAACAAACACAAGAAAAGAACAATTGTCTAGTAACCACCATAAAATACATTAAGATGGTCGCTTACAAATGAGTGTTACTAGTACGCACATGAAGAGATTCCTAACTGTAAATGAGCAGCTATGACGTAGATATCACGTGACCAATGCGTAAAGGAATCACTGATGGACGTTTATATAATCACTGCAGCCAATTGGTTGTAAATATTTAGCCACTAATATTGACCAACATTAAGAGTCCTAAGTCAAAGAGGGGAGAGGGAACCTTTATGTGATCGATCGCTCAGTCTGTTAGGCATAATAACCAAATCTCCTTCAAATCTCACACTACCGTCCTAGAAAAGGACATGGTGGATTATGTTGCTCCGGGTTTCGTGTATATAGATCACTAACGGATAGAACGGAAGGCCTTTGGTTTAGATCCGTTCGATCGAGGCTCACGCGTGGCTAAACAACAATTACTACAATAACAACAGCAACAAACAACAACGAACAACTTCCGTACTGGTTTGGCATAATCGGTGGAACGTCTAACAGAGAGCCCTGCTGGATTTGTTTTGTTCCCATGACGTTCTGAGTTCGGAAAGTTGATAAAGTTAGAGTAGCACTGAGGTAGCCAATTGTTTATTTAAGACAAAGTCTATATAAAAATTCCGAGGAAACATTCTTGCGTCAATATATTTGCTACTTGGAAGAGAAGATGTCTGCTAAACTGGAATCGGTTACGAACTTTCGAAAACAGCAATTAGAACGACTACAACAAAAACAACAACGTTAATAGCAATACCAACAAAAACAACAGGAAATATAACTTTCTACTCTCTTAAGAAAGATAGAACACTTTGGGTAAACGTAATGCATGACTAAAAGACAGGATGGTCACGACTGAAGCGTCCTCAGTCAACGAACGGTTTACATTTTCATTATCATGATCTTCGTCTTCCTCCTTCTCCCTCCGCATCATCATCACTCATCACTCATCATCATCATCATCATCGTAAACAACAATAATGACAGTTACATTAGTAACACTACCACTAACTGTACCGCTGCCGTCGCCGCCAACACCGGAAACAACAGCAGCAACAACAACAACACTAACAAAGACGTGTCGAAAGATTTCTCCAGGGTTAAGTAAATAAAAGATGGTGGATGTGAGGTGTAGAAGAACGACAGAATGACAGATTGAAGATGAAACATTCTATGTGGATATCTTCGAAGTAAAAATTGGACTTGTTT
The DNA here is from genome assembly GCF_001194135.2 of Octopus bimaculoides. Taxonomy (NCBI): domain Eukaryota; kingdom Metazoa; phylum Mollusca; class Cephalopoda; order Octopoda; family Octopodidae; genus Octopus; species Octopus bimaculoides. The sequence continues at coordinate 4,369,232 of NC_068996.1, read as the reverse complement.
ATTCCCTGGTCGACCCTGAATGAGCATAACTAGAATCTAATGCTTTCCGGTCGCGACCATCCCATATTTAATTGTTATTATTATTATTATTATTGTTGTTGTTGTTGTTATTATTATTATTATTATTTTCATTATTATTATTATTACCAAGGCGGTGTGCTGGCAGAATCGTTAGCACGCTGGACGAAATGCTTAGCGGCATTTCGCTCGTCGCTACGTTCTGAGTTCAAATTCCGCGAAAGTCGACTTTGCCTTTCATCCTTATGAGGTCATAAATTAAGTACCAGTGAAACACTGGGATCGATGTAATCGACAAATGCCCTCCCCCAAAATGGCTGCCCTTGCGGAAAAATTTGAAATTATTATTATTATTATTATTGTTATTATTTGGTTTTTTTGCGACAACGTTATATAATGTGTTCTTTCACTTTTAAGATAGTTCATATGTCGTTTGAGAAAGAACTGCTGCCTGCTAATTCTAACAAATTGACTAAACGGTTTAAGAGCTTCGTTTTACACAATTTCTGTAAACTTATTTGACTCGTAAGACTTTGGGCAGCTTGAGACATTTACTCAAGGTGCCACGCAGTAGGACTGAACCTGAAACCATATGATTGGGAATCGAATGTCTTAACCATATAGCCGTGCCTGCACCTTTAGCAAAACCGAACCTGTAAGTAAAATGAATTTATGACTGTAATGATGTCTCCTGGGGTTAAATTACAGTAACATTCGTCCTAAACCAGGACTGCCATGTTATGTTGGCAAGCAACCTTTACTCTTAGATTTTCTCAGTCCCATTTCATTAATGATCTTCTATTAAGAGTGAAAGATTTCGTTGCAAGTTTTCACTGTTGTTTAACTTTAGGTGAGCTCTGGTCAAAAGAGCTCCAATCGTGACAATCCTGTCTTTTCTCAACGAGCAAGGAACGCAGAACAATATTGTAATGTCTTATTAAGAGACATTACTGTGTGATTTGAGGAACAATTGTATGCTATTTCTCGCGGGTCGAACGACCTGTTGATTCTATATAATTTTGGTAAAGTGAACTGTCTGAACAGTTATTGTTGGAGAAACACAAGATAAAAATATGAAAGACTGATACAATGTACAACTAATGGAATTTATAAGTCACTAGCATTTATATATAATACATTTGCAAGTTTTAATAAATTCATATGACGTAATATAGGGCAGCGCTCAGTGACTAAGTTGATTTTGGCTATTTGCAAAGTGCTACACCAAACAGACTAAATTTCTCTCAGAAAACATGGAAAAGTTGGTACTTTCTTCTTCCATCTATCATACAACTTATTCAAGCTTGAGAAATTAATTACATGATTTTCGTCAACATGGACTTATTTTTCTTTCTATTTGTGTGTGGTTTAGTGAGAAACAGACAAGCAAATTTCTTAAGGCTTTCCTGTCTTGAAGTAATAAATGTTGATGCTATGATTAAAACAGAGACGCGGCTAGAAGTCTTGCAACAGAGTGGACAGCACTAAAGATGCCTAGCAGTGTATTAAGTATACCAGGCTCAAGAAAGGAACGGCCTCTAGGACGAGCTTCACGCAGTTTTCACTAAGTAAATTTCAGTCATAAGTAATTGGCGGAAACTCGGCCAAAACAAAAGACATGATCAAGATGCCATCTTGTGAAACCGATCCACAAACTACATGATTGCCACATTATATTCTAAACAACATGAGTATATATATGTAATTATATAGTTACCTAGTACAACTGCTAGTACAATGCGTTTAAGAGAAAGATCCTTAAATCTTAATAAGCAACTTCAAGACAAACCCAAATAGGGACCACATATACAGATTCAAAGTGTAATTTATCATTAGCGGTTAATTTCAGATTAAGAGCTTATTTACAGCGAAGCACATGAACATCATGCAAGGTTTGTAAAACTACAGGAACACACTCACACACACACACACACACACACACAGACACACAGACACACACACACACACACACACACACACACACACACACACACACATGTACATATTTCACATAAATTGTTATAATGTATTAAACAATATTCTTTTACTTGTTT
>NC_068996.1:4364810-4365694 GCF_001194135.2 Octopus bimaculoides | reverse complement strand
ATATATATATATATATATATATATATATATACGACGGGCTTCTTTCAGTTTCCATCTGCCAAATCCACTCACAGTAGAAGACACTTGCATATACTCATTTATTATTTGTTTTATATATATATATACATACATACATGTATTTGTGTCTGTGTTTGTCCCCCACCACCATCACCTCACAACTGAAACTGGAGTTTTTGCGTCCCCGTAAAGTAGCGATTCGCCAAAACAGACCGATAGAATAAGAATTAGGGTTACAAAGAATAAGTCCTGGGGGCGATTTGGCTGCAGTCAAACAAGTAAAAGAATAAAAGAATATATATACAAACGTTTCTTCATAAATACTCATTTACACAGTATATACACAAACTCGTATACGCAGAATTAAACACTCGTTTAAAAATATATTTGAAATACGTATGTTTAATTTACTGGGATAGATGTGAAGGATTTTTTAAACCATATTTTGTGTTAATGTATGTATTCGTTTATGTCTGAGTATGCGTTTGTGTGTGCGCGTGTGTGTGCGTGTGTGTGTGTGATTATCGTGCTTGTATATACACATAGGTACAAGAACACTCAAACACGCACACACACACATACATACATAAACAAAGATAGATATTAATCATACATGTAGGCATACATGTATATATGTATCTATAAATATATATGTATGTATAAAATATGTGTGTGCGTGTGAGTGTGTGTGTTTATATATGCGAGTGTATATATGTAAACATATTTATGTTTTACATGTGTGTATATAAAAATATGATTTGGGTGCATGTATGTATAAATACACAAACACACACAGGTACACACACACACAGAAACTGATATATATATATATATATATATATATATATATATATATATATATATAT
>NC_068996.1:4360228-4361257 GCF_001194135.2 Octopus bimaculoides | reverse complement strand
TATATATATATATATATATATATATATATTTATATATTTATGTATATATACACATATATGGATATAAATGCAAATGTGCACTTTTGTGCGTTTCCGCTAGTTCGTGTACCTATGCCTGCTTGTATGTATGTGTGAGTGTGTGCGAATATGTGTGTGCGTTGGTGCGCGCGTGTGTAACTGTCACTATATGTCCCCTTCTCCCTCTTTCCCCCTCTCTCTCTCTCACTAACACACAGACACACTATCTACTATGTATGTATGTATGTATGTATGTATATATCTATCTATCTATCTATCTATATCTATATATATATGTGTGTGTGTGTGTGTGTGCGTGTATGTATAAATATATATACATATATATTTATACATACATACACACATATATACATGTGTATATATATGTGTGTATGTAAATATATATATATATATATATATATATATATATATATATATATATAGATAGATAGATAGATAGATAGATAGGCACATAGATAAATATGTAACTGTATAAGTATATGCATTTGTATATATATACGCATAGTTATATATACATGCGTAAGCCTGTGCTCGTGCGCGTGTGTGTGTAAGTAAATCGTATATTTTTATGTAGTTTCTTCATTTCTGTATCATAAAATATTTAGTTAACCAACCCAGAAGCTGAATTATTTTACGGTGAATGTAACTTGTGTTAATAAGACCATTGATTATAATGATTTTTAAAAAATCCAATTACAGACAAAATTCTAAAACACACATACACACACACACACACACACACACACACACACACACACACACATACACAAACGTGCACACAAGTCACGTGCTCTAAAAATGCACGCAGCTCCTATTTGACAGTTTCAAGAACCTATCTTTTGCCTGAAAGTTGTCTCAAAAAAATCCTTCGGCTGATAATCAGATGGTCTGGGTTGAGATTCTTGGGAAGAGACGGCTCAACATTGTGGCTTCCAGTCTTCGAGGATGCCTCATGTGAGCACTTTTTGATTAGAAGCCGGTTTATATATA
>NC_068996.1:4357168-4360031 GCF_001194135.2 Octopus bimaculoides | reverse complement strand
ATATATATATATATATATATATATATATATATATATACATATATATATATGTATGTATATATATATATACATTTACATATACATACATACGTATATATACGTGCGTGTGTCTCTATAAATAGAGCACAACCTTGAAAAATTTTTAGTTGACTGAATAGACTCCAAGACTTTTTTTTGATGCACCTGGTAGTTGTTCTATCAGTCTCCTTTGCCGAACCACAACGTTACAGGGACGTAAACACACCATCACTGACTGTCAAGTGGTATGAAGGACAAGCATAGGCACAAAAGATTTACTTGCTCAAGACTATAATGTATATTTTGGTTTTGAGGAAAACTATGATCCCATTTTATGCAATTTATTTTTATGTGTTGAGAAATCTTTTCTACTTTCTGATCTGCGAGGAGCACAGGTCATCCATAGATACTTATATCCATGGGGAGCAACATCACGGGCGACAACTGAGGAGGGGTTAGACTTCTTTTTGGTATTTTGTCCCGTATTTATCTCTCGCTGTGCGTTTGCGTATTTTTCGTTCGTTGGTGATGTCCTCTTCTTAATGTGTATTCTTTCAATTATATATGTGTGTGTATCTATACACTCACTTGTGTGTATGCGTGTGTGTGTGCATGAGTGTGTATACATTCATTTGTGTGTTTGTGCGTGCGTGTGTGTGTGTGTCAGTGTTTGTAAGCATATATAAATATATATGCTAATAGTGCGTACATGCGTGTGTGCAAATGTGTGTGTGTGTGTGTGTGTGTGTGTATAGAGGGAATGCAATTCTCCACGAACGGTTCACTTACCATAAATGATTGTGAGTTTTCATCCAAAGAACAACACGATACTTGTTCAAGACAAGAACAAGTATGGAAACATTTCATGACGTATTGAGTCCTTCATAAATTGAATTTTAAAAAATGCAATTAAAATTAAAATTAAAATTAAATCGGTGCCTGATTGCGGATTGCATTCATCTGAATTCATACCTCCTCAATAAAGTTTTACCCCAGATCAATGTATACACCCGCATCAACAGCTACACCAGTACCAGCACAAGTACCAAGACTATCGCCAACATCAGCACCAACAGGCAATATAGTTCCTTTCTTTTAAGTGTTACCCTTATTTAACGAACTAATCTAACAAATTCAGTGTTATGGATAAGTAAATATTCCACCTCCGTCGGTTTCGACGATTCGTATTTAGTTGTTCGATTAACTGAAATATGTGAAAATCAGAAAAGCACTCGGAGAGCGCAGGCCTCCGCCAAGCAGCTCATTTCCACCCGTATACCCGCATGCTGAAAATCGCCCAATTTCCCAAACCAACGCCGGCAAAAACATAACCTCCTTGGCGGTGGATAAAAAAAAATAACACAGCCATATGATTTTAAGAAAAAAAAACCCTTTAAAAACAGGAATCATCTGAAGCAGTTCACAGCCACCAACATCATCATCAGCATTGTCATTGCTTCCACTTCAACCACATACACCGCCATCAATGTTATCGTGACGGTTACCTTGACGGTCACTTTCAACACTACAATCAGTATAACCACTGCAATACCACCATCACACAGCTAACACTATCATCAACACCACTGTTACCACCATCACCTCAGCATAACACATCACACCACTCCTGTCGCCATTATAACCACCGATACTATTTTATCCTCCTCCCATACTTATCTTGACCGTCGTCATCATCAACACTGTCTCTAAACAGCAACACCACCATAGGTTACATGGAAACGATGTGTTTTCAAGGGAGATAATCAAAGAACATAACATTGTAATACTTCATGTAAAGTAAATATAACAAGTGAAAAATCCTTCAAGAATCCATAAAAATTGCCAGATCACTACCAAAATTTCATCATCTGTTTCTCGTGTAATTACCAACTCTTCCTGCAAGTTTCATCAAATACCGTTCACAACTTTTTGAGTTATTTTGCACACAGACGGACAGACGGACAAACCAACGCCAATGAAAACATAACCTCCTTCCTTGGCGGAGGTAATGACTGAGAATTCCTGAAACTCTTTATTATACTGCAATGTGTGACACACCTAATCAGTCTAACTCTACTCATAATAAAGCTGGATGGATCTTTGAAGTACACATAATCCACCCGAAGTATTTTCTCTCAGTTGAAACCTACCCAGATCCAGTCACTCCCAAGATTGAGTCACTCCCAAGACTGCGATAAATTACAATCTACGAAAAAGCTATAAAATAGTTTAAAAATCCAGACCTTAATGATGCTAGCCATTCACCTTCAAGGCAGAAGCGGTAACAGAGAAGCGTCTTGTTGTCCAATGTTCATTTCATGGAAATAAACGTCTCTTTTCTCAACTTCGCTTTGTGCAGGACGTCTGCGCCTACGAGTTGCATAAACACGCCGTTGGGCAGGCTTACAATATGTGTCCATCTAATTTCATTCACAATGGCTTCGGTTCGTCCGAATCTGAAATGCATGACGCTTGCTCATAGTGTAGCGAGGGTGGAAATCGAACGTGGACTCACATCTGATAGTCGAACTTCTTAACCACATGTCTGCGAACGCAATTACAAGCACATTAATATTTGTCTGAATGTCATATCTAATAGCAGGTCTTTTGTAATTGGGTTAATTTGCTTCCTAAATGCTTATTTTACCGAAGCATATTCCACTTCCTTTCTTTTCTTCAATGAATTAATTTATATACACAAAAGTATCAAATAGTTTGGTTGTAGAATATTACAAACGCACACAAAATATATGAGCGTATATACATTTTATACACATACATGCATATATCTGTGTGTGTGTGTGTGTGTGTGTGTGTGTGTGTGTGTGTGTGTGTGTGTGTGTGT
>NC_068996.1:4351125-4356510 GCF_001194135.2 Octopus bimaculoides | reverse complement strand
ATATATATAAAGTTTAGGCAATGGGGTAGATAAAATTCAGGCTACATATGTTTCCTAGCTAGCCAAATCTCGGAAGTAGCAAATTATTCAAACGAGGGGTAGACTGCCGGCTGCTCTTCAGGCCACGGATACCTTGATAATATGAAGTTTATGTTGTCGTTAGGGTATCCTGTTTTAGCATGGATCACCAACGAGCTAAGACGGGATTTCGTAATCGGCGGGCGAAAGCGGGGAATTTGTCTTCTGAATAAAACCTTGTCCATCAGAAGCTTGAACAAAATGGTCTGCGTTACGCACACCCATTGTTTGATTGGGTGACGGATTAAGTAAACCCGTATATGTATATGTACATACTAGAAGTATATACCTATACGTGGGAATGAGTGCATTCCTTGCATAATTGTAAGTATTTGTGTTTGCACGTGCATGAGTGTTCGTGTGTGGTTCGTATGTGTTGGAATGTCCAGTAATCTGACAATAAATCAGTAAAAATAAATAAATAAATTAAAAAAGAATTTGTAATGGATGACAGGGCGAAACTTTCTAAGAGAGAAATTTCATACAAACATAAATAAACAATGCATGCATATTTATACATACTGACATCCACATACATTTAGAAATACATCTTCATCAAGGTTATATACATACATGTACACGTACCCATACAGACATACTTATGAATAGAGATGCTCATATGCATCAATCTGATACGGGTGCGTGTGGATGTGTGTGGATGTGTACATACAGATATCTAAAGACATTTATATCTACCCACACATACACACACAACAAATGTATCTGAGTGTATGTATATGAATCTATTCATGCACATAAGCATGTGTGTGTGTGTGTATTTTGCATGTACGCTGAAACGAAAGAGACATGGCTGCTAAATCTAACGTATCATCGTTGATGTGGTAACTTATTCCAGCATGGACCCCACTCCAGAAATAAAACAAATAAAAACGCCCCTATTAAACACACACACACACACACACACACACACACACACACACACACACACACACACACACACACACACACACACACACACAGATTAAAAAGAAAAGAAAACGAAAAGAAAATGCTCTTGCTGTGAGATCGGCGTCAGTAAAATCAACAGTTTGTTGTAGTTAAGAAACTTAAAATGATACTATTTCTAAAAAAGAATTTGAAGAACTGATATTCAATTTAATGGATTACTACTTCACCTCATTGAACCGAACTGTAAATGAACAAAAATATAAAATAAAAACCATAATACAAGGAACGGGGTAAAACAAAACAAAAAAACTACGGTGAACAGAATACAGGAAACTAATATCTATTCTATGTTCAGTTCACTTTTTAGGACCTAAATAAAAAACAAAAAAAAGCAACGAAATGGCGTCTATATTTTGATAGATATTATGTGCAGACCGTAAACAAGTTTTTTTAAAGTTATTTGTTTAAAGTATTGAAACGTGTTGTATATATTTAAATACCGTGTGACTTCTTTTTATTTATTTCTTTACTTTTCATAGGTTTTATGCCTTTTTATTTATTTTATTTCGCTGATATTAATTCCCATCCGTCTCGAGTACGAAAGAGGTATTATGAAAGAGAACTGTTGGCACACACATACACACATGTGTGTGTGTATGCGTGGACATCTCCCCCACTCTCTCTCTCTCTCTTTCAATATATATATATACACATATATATGCGTGTGTATATAAATATATATATGTATGCATGTATATGCATAAGTATATATGCATGTATATATGTATATATGTATATAATATATAATATATATATATATATATATATATATACATAGTCACACACACCCCTTATGTATATGTATATACATTTCTTGTGCTCATCCTCTTGTCCGTTAATTTTACTCGTTTATTTGAAATGATTGTTTATTTGAATTGACTATATACATACATACATACATACATACATCCATACATACATATATATATATATAAATATATATATATATATGTGTGTGTGTGTGTGTGTGTGTGTAGGGTGTATATTACACCCTCGATCTACAATACTTTAAAGTTTCAGCTGCAAAAGTCTCCCAAAATATTATTATTTTTTCAAGTTAGAATTTTCTACAATAATACTGACATTTCTTTGACGTGTGCATTATTCCAAAGGACATCTTTCTCCATTTTGCTTTCAAATTGATGATGAAGAGATAGTCACGACGGCTACGACGATGACGATGAGGGTATCGTAGACGATGACGATACTTATGACCACGATGATAACGGTGACGGTGATGGTGATGGTGAAGATAAAAATAGTAATAATGATAGAGGAAATAATGACAATGATAATGATGTGTTGTCGATGATTGTGGTGACTATGGTAATAAAGAATAGAAGGATGATGGTCTTGCACAGAGACACAGAGACTTCAAAACAATATGGATGAAGAAATGAGGTGTGCGACGTAGATGCTTGTCTCAAAGCAATTAGATAGATGAAGAAATGCTTCCGACTCGGTGAAAAAGAAAAAAAAAAATATGTATATAGTCGTATTGAAAGATAGTCGTATTGCGAGTAACAATTTAGAATGAGAGAGATATAGATGAAGTCGTTAAGATATAAATAACAACAAAGATCATTAACCTAATACATTTAGTTTAATGATTCGGGTGTTTCATTTAACGACTCTATTATGAGACACAAGAAGTGTTCTTAAAAAGTACGTTGTCACGTCTGTGTATCGTCCAAAACGATATAGATAAGTTTAAGCCAAAGCGAAAGCTCGGTTTACAAACCACAAAAAATGGCGTCGTATACACATCTTAATTTCGTTACTTAGCTATTGAAAACCTTTCCAATAAATATCATAAAGTATTCTTTTTATGTAGCAACACATATAACACCAAATACTGTAGGTTGGTGTTGTTTATAGTTCATATCATCTCTGATTCAGTTGAATTTACGATCAAAGGTAATCAGGACGTGGTCATGATGTTTTATTAGGGTTCACTAAGAATACATTATCGGTTGTATCCTCTCGTTTATATTTTTAGACAGTCGGGGTGCGATTTCAGAGATATTTGTAAGCTATTTTTAGCAGAGCGAACGACCAAAAACGTCAGTGTTCTCTCGTTGGATTGGTCAAACACTGCATTTACTCAGTTTAAACAGAGTTGACTGCAAACAATGCACAACCACCAACGAAATGTTTTAACTACTTCTGATGTCTCAGAATTAGTCGTATAATCTTTAATGGGACACAAGCTGTTTCCATTACCTACGGCTAAATGGATCAAAGCAATTCAGTTACATCACTATCGCAGTAGTCATCTAATTAAAGCTATTCTGAAGATTATTATCATTTATGAAAGATAAACGCAAAAACAAAGAATAAACACCCTAAAAAAACCCCAACAAAAACAACAAAAAAGCGACCATCACAATCCATGTAAAAACAAAATATAAATAGTTTTGTTGACTCAGAAAGTATAATATCAATAAATATATATAAAGATAAATTAATTGATTTATTATTGGTCATTTCAAAGCCACTCTCCTTCTCTCCCCGCCTCCTCTCCCTCCTTCTCCCCTTTCTCTCCCACCCCTATCCCCTCGCCCTTCCCTCTTTGTCTGTCACTCAGGATGTCTTCTTTATATTCCGGCGTATCTATTTTCAAATCTCTCTGGTGTAGCTATAAATAAACGAAGACCCTGGATAGGTATTAACAGATTGTCTTGGAATGTGGTACATATCAATCAAAAGGCAGTGATACCATGATACTACTGATATTAAATAATAATAATAATGATAATAATAATAATAATAATAATAATAATAATAATAATAATAATAATAATAATAATAATAAGTAATAATAAAAGCAATCGTAGATTAATCTGCAGTTAAGGGGCCAGCTATTTATGTCAGAATATGTCACAAGTGAATCGAAACTCGATGATGTAAAATACCACCACCACCACCACCACCACCACCACCTGAAAACGGTTAAATGACCCTTGTCCGACTGATGTCTCTGTATTCGTCGATTGGGCTCAGTGATTCGGGTTTGAGAATAGAAATGATATTCGATAGGAAGCGCATTTTTTGGCTTATCCCACTTCGTCAGTGTTGTAATGCAAATGTTAAGCAAAGCAGGATATCTTTCTGATCTTGAGTTCTTCAAATGATATTACATTAGTTCCGTGATCCTTTAACTTCCCAAGAGAGTTTCTGACCTTCCTCAGCCATCACCAGTGTCAACGCAGGTATGGATAGCAGATATGCATCCATCCTCGCAGCCCTCCATGGTGGATTCTGTAGAAAGTTCTTCAAAAGCGTGAATTAGGTATGTTCCCATCTACAGGGATATTCTTGCTAACCTTCCGGCTTTGGGCTTTTTATATTGTTCTCGTTCATAAACATTCATGCTTGCTGGTTGGTGTTTTTAATTTTCCGGGTCAACTCCTTTTCTCTCAGTCAGCCGTACACTTTGATCAATCGGATCTTGGAAACTTTTGCTTGTTTATACTGATCTACTCAGAGCATTCCTTAACTACTTTCCATAACTCAACGAGGGTTGCCAGAAATGCCGAGCTTTCGGATTCTCTTAACCTTTTGAAGATAGTTTATTGTTTCATTATTTCACGTTATCTTACTTCGACAGTGTACTGGAATTGTCGTTCGCTGTTGAAGAAGTGAAGATTTTCTTAAAGTCGTTTTACCACTTATAAAACTGCACTGCCGAAATTTTAGCGTCACTCGCATTGATATAACTCTGTCATTAGATCCAACTGTTTTTTGAGCAACTATAAGGTTCTATGTCCATCCTGCCGTTAAACTACTTTTTCTTCGTTGTTTTCTTCATGGATATATAACTTGATGACATGCTTTTAAATCGGTGCGTTGAAAGATATAAGTTACAGCCGTCCTAATAAATAACAACAAAATTGGACACAAGCGAAGTTAAATAAAAACACTAGACATGAATTAGCAGATGATGTCATCAGCAATTCAGAAATTATGGCACAAGTGGCGTAACCACTTAGCTATCAAAATTAAAATTTCCTTGGCGAGTATATTAGATTATCTAGCCTCGGTATCGTCTAATATTAAATATATTTTAAAAATCAACGTTAAATAATTATGTAAAGACAGTATATGGCCTTCTGTAGTAGCCAAACCTCCCTCAAATTACATCATAACTTATACTTGTCCACATTGCTTTGTTTGTATTGTGGTTTTTAGACTAAAAGGAATTAAAGTAAAATATATATAACACAAGAAATCATCAAATTTGATTGATGGAAATAACGGAATATAATTAAAGGTATACAGACATCTAATAGCCACATGAAAGTAGGTGTGTGTGTGTGTGTGTGTGTGTGTGTGTGT
>NC_068996.1:4347376-4351115 GCF_001194135.2 Octopus bimaculoides | reverse complement strand
GTGTGTGTGTGTGTGTGTGTGTGTGTGTGTGTGTGCGTGTGTGTATAAAACTATGTTTCATTAAGGCACAGGGATGTGCCGACTGGAATGTCAAGCATATTGGTGGATAGAGCGATCTCACTGCAACAGAGCTAGAGTGTATTAGCTATCTATATCCACTCGGATAGCATATGTTTACGAGTGAATGGAGGCACTAGTAATATGTCTGTGGTGTTGGTCATGGACATGTTACTGAAAATATAACAATCTAGTGGTATCTACTTAGAATTATGTGGGCTAAGCTGTAAAAAGAAAAACCACAAAACCGCGGAACTTATTTACAGCTAGACGCGTAGTTAACAGTTAAGTACCTTGATTGAACTATGCCTCAGTGTGGTACCTTGTTACAGTTAGGCAAACTGGGCTGATGAGAATTGAATTTCTTCGTCATAAAGACAGTATAGTGACACACAACGGTGTCGTTTTACTGCTACGAAGACTGGACAGCTGACAGTTGACTGTGTTAGTCTTTTTTGAATGCAGTACTGTTCTGAAACAAGGCACGAAACACTGATTTTTATACAGTTTACAACTCTTTACATCGTTAAAATGCTTGAAACAGCATCTATATTTGTAAAGAAACACCAATGTTTGATATCTAGTTGCTTAATCACCAAGAGAATTAATTACCTTACAATTATACATATCACTGATTATGTGTTTATGTATTTTTCTCTGGCGTATTTACATGGATAAGATCTCAGAGAAAAATAAACAACATCGCAATTAGGTTTCAGTTCTAAGTTATAATGGTTTATTTCAATTAACGTCGCTTAAATATTTCTGTAATACTTAAGCCTCGCAGCGTTCCTTTTCTCCTTTCGAAACATATGTGCCCTTTTATATGCTTAATCAACATTTAGAAAATCATACAAAATAACCACTAATAATTTTATTCTGATCATTTTTTAAAGATTATTTCTTATATTAAATAATTCCATATGCAAGTATAGAACAAAGAATTCGATTACGTATTCAGATTCATAATCTCATTATGTATCCAGTTGTAACAACAAGAGAGCTACAAGGTAACATCTGACCATTTTCCCATGTAACAACTAGCAAACTCTTTCTCAACAATGACAAAATATTAGACGCCCACAAGTCAAAGAGGAGTTCCTTTTCATGTTGTTAGTTACTGGTTTCACGCAATACAGCTAGGAAATCTATCACTATTGTGTCAGTAAAATAGCTGATGTGATGTTTAAAGAGTTTCAGGAAGTAAGGAATCACTTCAGTTACCAAGGCCGCTCTGGTCCGAGTTGGTAGTATCTGTAAAATGGTTCTGTGTGTAAAAGGCTGCCTCCTTGACATGTGTCACAGAAGCTCACTGATGCGTGAACATACTTTATGTCGAGCGAACCAGTACCAGTACCAGTACCTGAGTGTAAAATATGTCCTTTTCCTGAAGGATAAAGTCAGTAGAACAGGTGATTAACATAGTAAAAGGTAAATAAAGAGTTGGAAGCAAAGGCAATACACCGCTGTATCACGAATCTTCAAATCTTGAAGCTGGGTAATAAAGGTTCATGATCGCCGATGCCTGTTGGTATGGCACATGAAAAGGAAAAACCAAAAAAATACGGGTCACGGGTTGAGCCACCGATCGAATGGTTCGACACATGAACAACATCTGAAGACCAGAAAAGAGCTGATACAACAAAAATACAAACAATAATTACAAAAACAGCAGCAATATCCTCAAGAATATAAGCATCAAGATTTGGAAAGATTATGATGGCAGTGGTGGTGCGGGACAGGGACGGTGGTGGCGAGACAGGGGCAGTGGTGGCGAGACAGGGGCAGTGGTGGTGGGGCAGTGGTGGTGGGACAGAGGTGGTGTTTATAAATAATGTACGGAATTTTATTTATTCTTGTTTTTCTTAATTCTTTATTTAGCCTCTTAACGTTTCTGCCCTAGTTGTCGGCCATACTTACTGACAACACCATAACCCTCCATCCAGATCCAGACAGTACGAATTAGTTGCGTTCTCTGAAAGTCTAATTTGTCAGTCAAACATTCTTACGAAGACAGATGCTTAAACAACAGCTTTACACACAATCAAGCCATTCAATGGAGAATAAAAATAAAAATAATAATAATAATAATAATAATAATAATAATAATAATAATAATAATAATAATAATAATAATGGTGATGATGATGATGTTGATGAGCAAAAATAAAAATTCGGATAAATGATTATTATTGTTTATTTTGTTTAAAATGACAACATAACTATTTATTCATATGTTTGTTTATATCAGAATAATTAATTTAGAATAAAAAATAACCAAAAGAAGAACAAAACGAAAAAACAAAAACCTCCTTTTCTTTAATTATTTCCACAAGAATGAGAGAACATAAATGGAACATGTTAGAAAGCAAACAGACAGCATACACACTACACGCGGCTCCCGCATTACGGAAACTTTTGCGTTCTTGAAAATCTTACTGCAGTGTAGAATCCTGTAACGTTAAAAAAATTGCTCCTACTGACTTCCATGTTACTTGAAAAGTTAATAAATTTGGAAGTGAATTGGAAACGCATTTCATGTTACAAAATCTTATACTGTGTCAAGATATGGACTTGCGATGCCTGCATATAAATTTGTATTACTTCATTGGTACTCCAGTTTGGTAAAAAAAAAAAAAAAAAAAAAAAAAAAAAAAAAAAAACCCACCATCTAGGAACTCGGTGTTATGGATATCTAAGGATATCGAGGAACTCAGTGTTATGAATATCTAAACAAGGCCTGCAATGTGGGTGGCAGGGAATAGTCGGTTACAATGCCCCCCCCCCTCCTCGACTTGCATAGTACCTTATGCCATTTGCTGCAGAAGGACGAATGGCAATATTGATCGCAGATGGATTTGAACGATGAGTGTAAAAGACTATGCCATTTTGTTGAACTCATTACCGAATCTGCCAATTCAGCACCATGATTTCTGTCACATTCTCAAATCCCAGTATTTTGTGGCAGAACTCCGAGTGCTTGATTGGTACCTACGTTAACGACCCGCAATTCGATGGTAAAAAAAACAAAACATTCTGGGTCTTTTACGAAAGGTAAAAATCCACTCTAGTATGGGTATGAACTCAGACTAAAACAAAGAAATCGCAGAACTACAAGACATTTCGTCTATTTCTCAAACAATTTTAAGAGCATCAAAGTAACGGCAATTTCAAATCGAAGGAACTTCCAAGTGACCGCTAAATCTGCTAGAAATAGAGCAACTGAACCTCCTTCAAAACACACCCTATAGTTTTGTGCAAAAAAGGTCAATTTGAAATAACGTGTTATTGGCATTTCCATAAATAGGGAATAGGCGGATTGTCACAACAGGGGTACATTTAATTGTAGATCTGGTGGCTGAGGTCTGAACAGGGACCAAATAACAAAAGGAACAACTAAAGAAGAAACAACAGTAGCAAAAGCGATAATAACAACACCAACGGGAGTCGAATAAACTGATTGTTGAATTTTGCGTGTTCTTCACTCTCTTTCCTATATTATGGTTTATGCCATGCGGGAGCACGCTCCACTCACGTACGAATAACTTATCTCCAGCTAATGAGTGAGTGTAAACATATAAACAGAAAAGAAAAACACAAAATCAAATGCTTAGAAATTTATATGAATATATATGTGTGTGTATATATATATATATATATATATATATATATATATATATAT
>NC_068996.1:4342427-4343520 GCF_001194135.2 Octopus bimaculoides | reverse complement strand
ATATATATATATATATATATAGATATATATAGGTAGATATATATACTCTTTAGATGGTATATATGCATATATACATATATATCTATATCTATATCTATCTATCTATCTATCTATCTATATATATATATATATAGCCAATCTATATCCTCATAGATGCATATACATGTCCTTGTGTGTGTAAACGTATATATGTGTGTGTGTGTATGGGCGTGTGCGTGTGTATGTGTATCGCACGCACATATATATAACTACATATACACACGCATATATATTGAATAATATGAAAAATATCTATATATATATTATGTAATGCATAATATGTTGTGCATGCATATTTGCCACCACCCCACCCCGTAGGAATATGATATTGGCTTGAATTAATGCACCTGCATATATATATATATATATATATATATTACTCTGTGTGTGTGTGTGTGTGTGTGTGTGTATATATATATATATATGTATGTATGTATGTATACACGCAGCAGGCATACGTATATATGTTTATATGCATATTCTATTTGTTTAATCGCGTTGAAAGTCGCAAAGTGGTAAGCACTCGCACACACGTGTCAGAAAACGTAGAATAAACGATCGTCTTTGTAAACGGGTTTATTTCTATGTAGGAAAACTTTTCGTGCAATTTTCAAATCTCAATAAACGCGTATAAGTAGGGTGTCAGCCTGTAAAATATGTTGTGTGTTGTTTACTTGTGAATGATTTACGAAAAAGAAAAGGCAAAAAAGATACAAATATAAAAAAAACAAAAAGCTCCGAAAGTTACGAAAATAAAAATAAAAATATAAAGATGCTAAGAGATAAAAAAAAACACGTGCGTTCATTTATTAATCATATACATTCCTATATACACACACCTCTACACATAGAAATAAATGTACGTAGGTATAACTTTTAACCACCTGTATACAAGTCTCACTCTTTCTCTTTCCCCCTCTCTCACTCTATTTGCGGTCGTGTGTGTGTGTGTGTCTACACGCACGCATACATAAAATATGTATGTAAATATATCATATATTCATACATACATACATGCATACATACATATATATATATATATATATATATATAT
>NC_068996.1:4341313-4342173 GCF_001194135.2 Octopus bimaculoides | reverse complement strand
TATATATATATATATATATATATATATATATATATGTTACACGCATACACACAAACGTATATATATATTACGTTTCGATTTGCACACAGTTCAAGATATAGAGTATATGCAATATATTTTGAAAGCAGAAAACAGCACCAAAATTACTGGATATTAAGTTTAGTTTGTGTTATTCATTTAACTACAACTTAACTATTCGCAATAAATACATAGATTAAGTAAGCAATCAGCCACAATCATATACATACATGCATATATATATACATCATATATATATATATATATATATATATATATATATAATTGTATATCAGTGTTTGAGTATATGTGGCTATACATTATTAATTGGAATACATTTATAATACGAGTGTACGAAAATTTGATAAGAATACACTTTATCCAAACACGGGAAGTTATAAACAAATTTTGGTTGTTGGAGAAAAAAGAAACACACAAGTGCGTGTGTGCACAACGTTTGACAATCTGAGAGACAGGCGAACACACACGCACACGTTAAAAACACATGTATGTGAGTGTATGTCTATGTGCGTGTGTGAGAGTGTGTGTGTATGTGTGTGAGTGTTTGTGGAGAGTATGCGATAGTGAGTGTATAATGTAATATACATTTGGCACTTACAGAAGAGCTGGAAGGAAAGATCAGGTTCCCCAGTCGTTATAACAGAAAGTTTTGCTAAACTCTTTATCTTAAGGTCCTTCTGTCTGTCTAACTGTCTCTTTCTCCGACTTCCACTCTCGCCCACTTTCTCTTTCTCTCCCGTTCTCTCCCACTCTCTCTTTCTCTCTATACTTTAAAATACACATACGTACGCACATATATGTGTATATATATATATATATAT
>NC_068996.1:4339875-4340870 GCF_001194135.2 Octopus bimaculoides | reverse complement strand
ACATAGGCATACACACACACACATACACACATACACATTTAAATATGACATATATATTAATATATACATATATACATACGCACACACATCTATATATCTATATATATATATATATATACAAATAAATATTTGTGTACACATGCATATAGACATCCGGTTGTGTACACGCGCGTGTAGATGTCTGTGTGTGTATATAGGGGAGGGGGGGGCAATGGTTTTATTTTTCTCTAACGGAAGATCTGGACAGGGGGAGGGGCAGTATGAGTGAACAAACTAACCATACATCACACCTGTTACCCAAACATCACAACATACACAGATAAACGCACACATATCATACAGGCACGCATATACACACAAGCATAACATCTCCCTACAGCACACACACACACACACACACACATAAACATTCCCTACACTTTAAACCCGTTCATATATGTCTACCCTGGTTGAAAGTCTATTCTCGTGCACCGTCTGTCTTCGTTGTATGTATATATATACACACACATAAGTACATAATACACATATATATATACATACACACACATAAATATATATATATATACACACGTACATGTACACGCGAGTGTGTGTATGTGAATATGAATATATTTATGTCTAAGAATGCATGTGTGTACGTAGAAATTTTTTCTTTTTTTTTAAACTTATTTCGAGCATTGAGTTGATGCCATCCTGGGGTACCGATATCATGGGCTTTACTCAATTCGCTTGAACCTCAGTATTCTGTGAATACTGGTACTTATTTTATTGTAACTATTCTCCGGTCTGCTACGCCAAGGGACATAACGGGACACACGATGTATAAGGCTATGTTATTTAGATTTACTGGGATGAGTATAAACACATGCGCTGATACGGACACACCCACATGTCAATCTATCTCTCTATCTGTCTGTCTGTTTGTCTGTCTGTCTGTCTGTCTGTCTGTCTGTCTGTCTGTCTGTCTGTCTGTCTGTCTGTCTGTCTGTCTGTCT
>NC_068996.1:4338617-4339139 GCF_001194135.2 Octopus bimaculoides | reverse complement strand
ATATATATATATACCAATATGCATACACATACGCGCGCGTGCACACACACACACACACAACACACACACACACACACACACAAGTCTTTTTACACTTCATGCGATTCAGGTTTATGCTGTTTATTTGCGAGGGAACTTCCTTCTGATGATTATATTAAACATCTATATTTTTATTAAGCTTATTGTATTGATCTCCATTTGGCGATCCAGTATGTCATTTAGAACATGAGTGGACAGATCTCATATGTGTATATTTGTGGGTGTGAGTGTGTTTAATGAAACTAAAATTTAAAATACGTTCTTATGTCTTATGTGAATCTTTTCATTCTGTCGGTTGGAAAACTGTTAAAGAAGTCTCCAACTTGAGAAAATAAGTTTCATCCTATAAATTCATTGTCTTATTTGTGTCTTATAGCAAGAAGAAAACACTAGTTATACAAACTGTTACACTGCTCTACTGACATGCTCGCAGACATGTATATATATGTATGTATGTATATATATATATATATATATATATAT
>NC_068996.1:4336276-4336770 GCF_001194135.2 Octopus bimaculoides | reverse complement strand
TATATATATATATATATATATATATGTATATGTATATACATATGTGTATCGAGGGAGCTTGTATGTATGCATGTATACATGTATGTGAATATACATCCGCAAATTTAATTCATTTTAGACGTGCCTCAACGCAATATTCATCCATCCATCCATCCATCCATCCATTCACACAACTGCTACATACTGCACTAACATACGGTTGAACACACGTCTGAGAGGGTAACCCAGGCCAAAATAACCCGCTCAAATCATATAGAGAGAAAGTGGAGAGGCGGAAAAACAAGAAGTAAAAATGACGAAAATATATCTTTGAAATTCTTACGAGAGAACCAAGACACGAAGTAAAATTTCAAGAATAGTAAAACACAGTTTCACAAACTTAGAAGAGTTTGGCACCGTAGGCCATTTCAAGGAATCATTTCAATGCACAAAACCATTCTTAAAAATACCTTTAAAAGTTATACATGTAAACTCCTATATGCCATATGTAAATA
>NC_068996.1:4333789-4336176 GCF_001194135.2 Octopus bimaculoides | reverse complement strand
CACACACACGTACGCACACTCACATGCGTTTATACACAGAGAGAAAAATGCATACACGCTTCTAATGCATATGTATATAGTTATATGTAGTTAGATAAACATTTAGATTTATATATAAATATATAGCAGGATGCGGACATAAATAAATATTATTTTTAGACTTATATGAATAGAAACATATAAGTAAATAGGTAAATGTATTTCCGTCACTTGCGACGATGACTATTCCAGTTGTTCGATGAAATGTGCTTACTATACATTGTATAAACTTGTTAAATGAACGAGTGTTCCGTGTCCATGTTTATCTGCTTTGCAAGAATGAACACGTGTGAAACATAATCTAGTGTGTGCCAAATGCGGCCCTCCTGATATACTGGTGCAGACCATATAATGGAATTTTCCTTGGTTCCCTCTACCGAAATCTGATCACGTGCCATGTTCAAGCTTAGTGCTACCCCCAGTGTCCAAGAGAAAGGAATCGATAATACAAAATTCTTGTTTGCGATAAGTAATGTATACATTTATATATATATATATATATATATATATATATGTGTGTGTGTGTATACACATACACAAACACACACACACACACACGCACACACATACACACACACATACACACACACACACACGCAAACACACACACACACGCGCGCGCGCACACGCACACACACACGCACACACACACGTACAAACACTCGCACAGACACGCATACATATGTGTGTGTATATATATGCATGTATATATGTATATATATGTATGTATATGTATATATATTTATATATACATATATATATATACACACACATGCATATATATATACATATATATATACATATATATATATATACATATATATATATACATACATCTATATATACACACACACACACACACACACACACACATATATATATATATGCATGAGTGCGCGTATGTGTGTACGTGTGTGTGTTTGTGTACGCGCGCGTGTGTACACATACATACACACGCACACACACACACACACACATATATATATATATATATATATACATACATACATATATGTGTGTTTGTATGTATATACGTATATAAATACTTAAGGAATTCAAAAATTATCCTCACTCTCACCAAAACTCTCTTTAATTTGTCTATACTTCCTTCAGTGGTCGCGTGCTGGAAGTGGTACCCCTGTACTCTTATGGTTGCGTAACCGCTGTTCTCTTTCTTGTGTTACATAGTAAACATGACCGTCGGTCTGCTGGCAATGTGCATCAAGGAAGAACAGAGATGAATGATCTGATTTCTCTAGTCTGATAATGTTTCAGGGGCTGAAATTCATTGCAGGCTTTCAGTACATTACGGGGAGAGACCCTACTGCGTTGTCGTGTGCATGAGTGGTTCGTGAAGTTTAAAAATGGCTGGAGAAACGTGAAGCCCGAAGAGGGGATTGGATGTCCATCAGTCACCATCACAGATGTGAAGATTCAACGAGCTCGAGAGATGTTTCAAGCGAAAGGACGACTGACCATGAAGGAAATGGTATGCTTTCTGCAAATTAGCCATGATTATGCATGTGAAATCATCCACGACAAGCTTCGCTTCCTTAAAGTTTCCGAAAGTCTGTGTGACATGGCTGCCAAGGGAGCTTATCGAAACGCATATAGTGCAGACAAAAGTTAACGTATATTCGATCACTACAACGATGAAACGAAGTTGTTTTGGAGAGATCAGTCACTCAAGATGAGGTCTAGGGCCATAGCTTTCAGCTAGATTCCAAAATGGTAGAGTGGAAACCCAAAATTGCCAGCGAAATAGGAATTCAAGATTTAACCTTCCGCTAACAATTTTTGGGACACAAGCGGTCTATTTTGGATTGTTACCTGGAAAAGGAGTCAACAGTCAATAGTGTGGGCCAAAAGGAAATATTGGCCAACAAACTAAAACCAGTAATTCGCACCAAACGCCGAGGTATATTATCAAAGAAAGCGTTATTGTTTTACAACAATGCATGCTCACATACAACCATCCACAACCTCGAAGCCATTGGAAAATTAGGTTTTGAGCTGTTGGACCAGCCTGTACAGTGTTTAGATCTCGCCTTTTTCGACTTTCACCTCTTTGAACCACTCGAACCGCCTTTACGAGGTCATCAATTTGGTACGGAAGAAGCGCAGAAAGCGGTGCGTTAATGGGTACCCGATGGAATAAACATACTGGAGGAAGTGCCTCGAAAGGCAAGGAGACGATGTCAAAAAATGATGTGATTGTTCAAACTCTCTTTTTGCTTTAATTAATTACAGAAACACAAGTGTCTGTATAATTTTTGATTTACCCTGGATATATATATATATATATCCAGGGTAAATGGATATATGTGTGTGTGTGTGTGTGTGTGTGT
>NC_068996.1:4331135-4333282 GCF_001194135.2 Octopus bimaculoides | reverse complement strand
TGTGTGTGTGTGTGTGTGTGTGTGTGTATATATATATATGTTTGTGTGTCTGTGTTTGTCCCCCCAGCATCGCTTGACAACCGATGCTAGTGTGTTTACGTCCCCGTAACTTAGCGGTTCGGCAAAAGAGAATGATAGAATATGTACTAGGCTTACAAAAAATAAGTCCTGGGGTCGATTTGCTCGACTAAAAGGCGGTGCCCCAGCATGACCGTAGTCAAATGACTGAAACAAGTAAAAGAGTAAAAGAGGATATATATATATATATATATCATATCATATCATACCATATCGAAGGCTGTGCGGATGCATCAGTGTTTGGTATGCGTATTTGTATATGTCTACTAACTTATCTAATCTTAAAATACAATTTACATCTGCATTACCATTGTTACCTATCCAATAGATATCGGTTACACACACAAACACACACACACACGCACACACACACGCATACGCACAAACACACACGTACATGCACTTCACCGCATTTATTCTAAACCTCTGAATTCAAATTAGAGCATTGGCTTTTCTCTTTCCGGGGGTCGATAAAGATATATCGACAGACGCAACCAACAGAACTTTGTCCCCTTCTCCTCTCTTTATTTTTCAGGTTGTAGGGGACAACAGTCATCATGACGATATTTTGGACCAACGGGACTTGCGAGACTAAAACACAAAGATAAGGTTTCTTCGAACCAGAAAATATGTCCGAATGTTTGAAACAGCTAATGGCACCCAAGATTTCAGATTAGGTGCTAGAACCGGATCGCAAAGCATTTAGTCCAACAGTTTTTTTAAATTCCACCATTCCAGCGCTCTGGACTGTTATAACATTATCGACCCCCGAAAGAAAAAAGTGACAACGCTCCAGTTTGAATTCAGAGCGCCGAGGTTCATAATAAATGCGATGAAGTATTCTATCCAACGCTCTAAAGACTTTGTTTCTTTGCCATCGACAAAATCGGTTTTGTAGCTTTATACATACATGCATACATACATACATACATACATACATACATACATACACACATACAACCATACATACGTACGTACTACATACATACACACATACATTCATACAAACCTGCATACATGTATATGTACGTACGTATATACATACATCCGTAGATACATAGATAAATACAGACATACTTACACATACACTCACATATATACCTATATATATATAAAATATATACGGGCATATATATATGTTTATATATGTATATATATATGCACATATATTTGTATATATATATATATATATGTGTGTGTGTGTGTGTGTGTATGTGTGTGTATGTATGTATGTATTAACAATTAAGAGGGATTTTAAAAATACAGGCAGATGTCGATAAAGCATTCAGTTTTAAAATAATTTGTTTTAAAAAATCCAACAATCAGACACGAGTAAATGTATGCAGAATACACATCCAAAGTAAGACAAATAGATCTAAATATTCCTGAGAAGAAATTATATATGTAAATATAATCACAAAAGCACATACGTTTAAAATTCTCTAATGATCTGTGTACTTAAGCAAACAATAGCACTTTAACAACCAATGCTGTTGTGTCGGCCAAACAACCACAGCAGCGAAACAGATGTAGGGAACAAAGGATGTGCACTTGTATTTATTATAATTTTTCCTTCTTCTGCTCAGTATCTCATAACCAGTAACACCATTAAGTAGAAAAGTAATGAAACCATCATACCGGAAGTTGACCGGTTGATGAAAATTTACGTGCGTTCTAGACCCAACAGAAGCAGCGGTTCATCTATCTGTGCACATAAAATATATGTATGTATATATTTACGTGTGTGTATTTTTGGGTCTGTATTTATCCGAACTACCGCGCCATCCTTGACAGCCGATGCTGGTATGTTAATGTCCCCGTAACTTAGCGGTTCAGCAAAAGGTACCCTTAGAGTAAGTACTAGGGTTACAATGTGTTCGTCCTGGGGTTGATTTCTTCGATTAAAACCTATTAAGGCGGTGCTCCAGCATGGCTGCAGTTAAATGACTGAAACAAGTAAAAGAACAACCTTAAAACATTTATCTACACTTTGAAGTATTGTTTGCTGTTTGATTCGTTTTATAATACTTGTTCAATCCCTAACATACATATGCGAGACTGTGTGTATG
>NC_068996.1:4328857-4331029 GCF_001194135.2 Octopus bimaculoides | reverse complement strand
ATATACACACACATTTATAGGCGTAGGAGTGGCTGTGTGGTGAGTAGCTTGCTTACAAACCACATGGTTCCGGGTTCAGTCCCACTGCGTGGCATCTTGGGCCAACCAAAGCCTTGTGAGTGGATTTGATAGACAGAAACTGAGTGTGTGTGTGTGTGTGTGTGTGTGTGTTTGTATGTATGTATGTTTGTGTGTGTGTGTGTGTGTGTGTCTCCCAACACCGCTTGACAACCGATGCTGGTGTGTTTATGTCCCCGTAACTTAGCGGTTCAGCCAAAGAGAACCTATAGAATATGTACTAGGCTTACAAAGAATAAGTCCTGGAGTCGATCTGCTCGACTGAAGATGGTGCTCCAGCATGGCTGCAATCAAAATGACTGAAACAAGTAAAAGAGTATACATGAAATTATATATATATATATTTATATGTGTATGCATACACATACACACACAAACTCACCAAAACAGACAAACGGATAGACACACACACACATACACACACATACACACACATGTGTGTGTATGTATATACATGTAAGTATGTATATATGAGGAATTAAAATGACAAAAGAGTAAACAATTTTGTTATTAACTTCATTAGCTTACAGCAGTTTCTGCAATGTACTCTTGGATGAATACTTGACTATCACTTTACAGCTTCATCAGAGCTTCAAACATGAAATACAAAAATTATCATAATATGATTGCTTATTGCTTTCTTATTCTAATTTCTTGTTTTACACCTCTATAATTTGCGTATTGAGTTCTTGTAACCAGTGTTTTCTGGCTAGTCATACACATACATACATACATACATAAATGTTTATATATATGTATATATTGACACACACACACACACACACACACACATAGATATATATATAAATATATTTATACATACATACTTAAATGTATAAATACTCACACATATATGCGAACACACAAATAGACAGAGAGGGTTAAGTGTGAGTCTATACGTACACGTGCGTGTGTGTTTAGCTTGGTGAACATTTGTGCTTGCGTGTGTGCGTGTTCGTGTGTGTTCGTGTGTGTGCGTGCGTGTGTCTGACTGTCTGTGAGTTATATAATAATATTATTCATTCATAGGTGATTGTGCGAGAGTCGCTACTCGAGGATACTCGGTTCGAATGCATAATGTTATTTTACTCTTTCCATTTAATTACATTTCAGATCAGTCTGACACCCTCATCTTCTAACGTATTGTATAAACACTTGTACATATATACACTCATTTACTATACACGTACTCTAACACCTACACACACGAGCGCGATCAAAGTGAGAATGTGTGTGAGTGTCGACGTGTGTTCATACATGCATACATAAATACATACATACATACATACATACATACACACATACGTACATACACATGTACGTACATATGTATATATATATATGCATATATATACATGCATATATATATATATATATATAGAGAGAGAGAGAGAGAGAGCTATATATATATATATATGCATATATATATAAGTTTATATATATATGTATGTATTGCACATTTCATGTGCTTACTCCGGTATATATATATATATATATATATATATATATAATACGTATATACACAACACACAACACACATGGTATATATGTCTGTTTGCTTATCTATATTATTCTCATATGTATGTATGTATGTATGTATGTATGTATGTACGTGTGATTGTACGTATTTGGATGTGTGTGTATGTATGTATGCGTGTATATATGTATATGTATACATGTGTCATACATATATCATGTATATGTATATATATATATATGTGTGTGTGTGTCTATCCATGTATCTGTCTATTTACAGGTGTCTGTGTTACATACACACACACCCATGTACACATGTACATACATATATATATATCATATATATATACATATATATATATCATATATATATACATATATATATGTATGTATCTATATGAGGGAGTGTATAAGTATTGCAAGTGTCAAGAAGCTTGCTCGTTCTACGACACCCAGTCTCACCAATTGATGTTATTTTGACTCGCAATAATTCTCTCTCTCTCACCCAAACCATATTCTATATTTCATTTCCTCCTATCGCCTCCATTACACTCATGGCTACATCTGTATCTATTTTAATCCATTATCTCTTAATCTAATCGTTCTCTCTCTTTCTCT
>NC_068996.1:4327685-4328118 GCF_001194135.2 Octopus bimaculoides | reverse complement strand
ATATATATATATATATATATATATATATATATATATATATATACACACACACGCACTCACGTGCTTATAATACATATACATATCCACACATGCGCACATAGTGTTAAAATGGGCGTGTATAATGTGTGTGGATATGTAATTGTAATTAGTTGATACATGTGTGCATGTGTGTGTGTTGGCTATTCTGTATGAACTTGGATGAAGGCAGAGACGGTGGCAGTGGCATGACCTTTGGATAAATAAAATGTTTAACTGTTGATTAACTCATACATAGGTTAAATATATTTCCATACATGACACAAGCGAACACATATACAGAGAAACAGTTTTTGTGTATACTAAAAAATATAGATATGCCTATGTATATATACACGTGTGTGTGTGTGTATACTTATGTATATATATATATATATATATATATATATATATATAT
>NC_068996.1:4326171-4327359 GCF_001194135.2 Octopus bimaculoides | reverse complement strand
ATATATATACATACAGGGTGCGGTGAATATATTGTCGTCTAATTTACGTAAAAATGAAAATAACACTGACATCTCATTTTAACAGCTATATTTACCGAAATTACATAAAAATATCTTGAAATACTGAAAAGTAAATTTATTCAATAAGATTACTATTGGCTGCAACCATGGCCTCCAGACAACTTCAGAATCTCCTGCAACTCTTCTGGACGGTCTCCTTGTTTAAGTTGGTGAATGCTGCCATAATCCTTGCTTTCGCTTCATCTTTGGTGTTACAAGGAGTTTTGTTGGTCTTTCGCTCAACTACGCCCCACACATAATAATCAAGAGGGTCGCAATTTGGGGAGTTAGGCGGCCAGATGTTAAGGGTAATGTGGTTGCAGAAATTACCTGATAGCCATGACTGGGTTCTCCTGCTTCTGTGGCATGGTGCAGAGTCTTGTTGCCAGACATAAGGTCTTCTGGAGTCACCTTCTTGACCCAGGGCAGTACTAACTCCTCCAGGCACTTCATGTAGGCCTCTTGATGAGGCCTTGTGGGACGATGATGTAGGCATAACGTTAGCATCACTAGTGATCACTCCAAACACCATGATGTTGACTCGATGTTTGATTTTTATCACTCTCGTTACATGTTTTGGGGACGCGGCAAAGCAACGGGTGTTCTGTATGGTCTTTCCTCTCGTCCTTGAAGGTTCGGGATAAAAATTGGCCCTTTCTCATCTTGTATGAGGAATGCCGGATGTCTTCATGCACTACCTGCCTGATGAGAAACTCAGATACTCCCATGTCCCTGGCGATGGACCTGATTGACTTGGAGAGATCGTTGTCAATCATAGCCTGGACCAACATTCAGTGAGTTTTCCGAGCTGTCGTACCTGCGTACTCTACATTAGAGTCAACCAACTCTTTCCGAATCCTCTGCGCTGTCCTTAAATGGACACCTAAACACTCTGATTAGTTCGTATTGGATCTTCCGGCGCGAATGCCAAGCAGTACAGCATGTCGTTTCCAAATTTCTGACAGGGTGAATTCCGTCAAACTGCTGGTTTTCTTACAGACAGTGCCCGACTAACCCTACTATACTGTGTAGTCAACAGAATCAAAAACAAACAATATACATACGCAAAATTCAATGTATAAAATGGCGACAATTTATCCATCGCACCCTGTATATATATATATATAT
>NC_068996.1:4324672-4325702 GCF_001194135.2 Octopus bimaculoides | reverse complement strand
ATAGTTAAGAATGTGAAGAATTATCATCACGTTGCACACATACATGCATACACAAACATATATATATATAAAACTTACAAAAATTTAAATAAAACTTAGATATGTTTGGACCAAAGATTGGTCTTGGCCATGTCAAACTTAATAGCAGCATCTGATAGGATTATCTAAATCTTTTTAAAGTCCAGTTTTGTGGTATCATGGTCCATTCGAGTAGGGAAGTTCTTGTTGAATGAGTTGTATTCAGGTATAGGTGGCTTATCTGGTATTCCTTGAAGAAATTTGTCCAGATTCCGTTTAAAGGGGATGGGATCCTTTTCCTCTTTGATCTGTTTTGGGACAATGTTAAATAGGGCAGGGCCTGTTGAGGAAAAGAAGTTCTGTTGCAGTGTATTTATGTGTTGTGATCCTAAACTGGATAGGGGATATATGACCCGTGGTCCTAGCCTTGGATGAATTTTGAAACTAATGTTCAGGTTGGGCAATGCTGGCGGTTTATTCTCCACGTCTTGCAAATGATGTATCGCTTCCGGCGGCGCTGGAGAGAATAGAGTTTCAATGCTTTATGTGTGTGTGTATGTGTGAGTGTGTGCGTTTTATGCATGCATGTGTGATTGTGTGTTTCTATCATCAACAACAACTCACCCATTAAAAGCGACACTAATATATAGCATGAAAAGAAGATAAGCAAATCCACGTCAAATAAAAACATGATATTTTAATGTATTTTAAAAGTTGAATGAAAAGTCTATGATCTTAAGTCTAAGAGGATTGACTTGAGACTAAACAGCCACAACAATACAATTAGCAAGAACAATATGACCACCACGTCACCAAAAATTCCTTCCCATCCTCGCTAACATTTAAACCAATGCAATCCACATAAGCGCCACTATCAATCCACATAACATCTGAATCCAACTGGCTACAACAGACAGTATATACGCCAAGAGGTGCGAGTGAGCGTGTGTGTGCATCGGTGTATGTATGAGTTTGTTTGTGTGTGTGTGTGTGTGTGTGTGTGTGTGTGTGT
>NC_068996.1:4321811-4324515 GCF_001194135.2 Octopus bimaculoides | reverse complement strand
TTTATGTCTTCAGTCAGAAGTGTAAGGTGCGAATTGCCTATAAAATCTAGCGATCCTTCAGCTAACTGTAATCACATAGAATTCTCCCTTCTTCGATCCTTCATCTTTTCATCTCATTTTCATTGCTACATCCATAGAAATAAGACATTTTCTGCTCACACAAAGTAAATCTTTCCTGGACCAATTATTTTTACTACATATTTGTTGTGCATAATTAATTGCCGCTGCTATTAAATCTGACTTCAATTTAAGATGTCTAGAAAGAAACTATCAACTACATATGAAGAAGGGACCGTTACAGGATTACACTGGATGTTAAACTTGACGTTTTAAAAAGATTTTGTAAAACTGAGTTAAATTGCCAAAACATTAAATCATGTTGCATCCAAAGTGGGAACAATACGTTCCAATAAAGAAAACATAATGTCAAGTACCCAAGAATCTACTGACCGGACCATATTTTTCCATAGACCTATTGTAACGCTTAAAATGGAACGACTTTTGAGTGTATGGGTCGAGGATCAGAATCGGTGAAATGTCCCGATAAATATGATGTTAATAAAAAGAAGTCAAACGTATATATGACGACTTGGCGAAAACGGGAGGTGAAATTTGTGATAAAAATCCCTTTTTAGCTAGTAAATCCTGGTTTAAAGGGTTTAAGAAGTGCATGAATTATAAAAATGACAGGTGAAACTGTGAGCACTGATACAGAAATTGCTATTTATTAGCCTGAGTGGTCGAAGAAAATGATTGAAGGAGTAGGATGGGTTACATACAGAGGCAAGTATTCAATATTGATGAGTCTGCGCTTTTCTCGAAGTGCATACCTGCTAGAACTTTTATTTTTCGAGAAGAAAAATAAACATCAGGATTTAAATCTTTCAAATATCTTCTGACACTTCTGGTGGCATGAAATTAAAGCCCCCTCCACGTGTATCACTCCGAACAACCAAAGGCTTTCAAGGGTTTGATATGACATTCAAATAAGAAAGTATTCGTGACTAAAAACCTTTTCAAAAAGTGGTTTACAAACATTTTCATCCTGCAATAGAAAGGGGTACAATGCCAAATAGAAAGGGGTACATTGCCAGATATATTTTCAGCAAAGCATTTCTTCTTTTAGACAATGCACCAAACCTCTCAGCGAACTTAGATGACATTTCTGATAAAGTGAGTGTAGAATATATCCCCAAGAATTCACCTTTACTCCAGTCAATGGATCTAGGTGTGGTAGCTAACTTCAGGCATATTATACAAGAACTTTCAAATTTCTTATGAAAGCAATTAACAGCGAGAAGAAGAAAAAAACTACAGTTAGAGATTTCAAGAAGAAACTGAATATAATGGATGTTGTGGATCATATAACTGAGTCATGGGATGAAATGAAACCTTCAATTTTGAATAGTGCTTGTAAAAATATAGAGCTAGACTGTATCTACATTACAAGTTTTCTTCAAGCAGAAAGCCTACATCAAACTTGAAAAGATATCTTGACACTTGCAAAAGATGTAAGATTTGAAGACGTCATAGAAGATGATGTGATTGGGCTGCTACTGTGCAAGAGAAAAAAAAGTTTATCAAACGAGGAGCTAATGCTTTTAGACAAGCAGAGAATACAGATGAGACAACTGAAATTTTTGCTGAAGGGGTCAGCTTGCGTTCTTATGTATATCATATATTATACCATATATCATATAGCATATCGTATCATGTTATATATTATATTATACCGCATTATGTTATATCATATATTACATTATATTAATATCACTATTATATTATATTATTGATGATCAGCAAGAGGCGGTTAGTTAGCACGTCGGATAAAGCGCTTAGCAGCATTTCGTCTTTCTTTATGTTCTGAGTTCGAATTCCGCACATGAAAGTGCAAATGCTCTCGGCTCTTGGGTCACTTGGTAACCCCTGTCGAGTTTTATAAATAATAAAAATATCTTTATTTTATTTGTTTTGCAATCCTATTGATGTGAAAACGTGTAGTGGAGATCAAATAGTGCCTGTGTTTAATTTTTTAAAATGGCCAGTCTTTTTCTACTCTAAGCACAAAGCCTGAAATTTTGGGGAAAGTGGCCAGAGGATTAGATCGACCCCAGTACGCAACTGGTACCTAGTTTATCGACCCCGAAAGGATGAAAGGCAAAGTCGACCTCGGCAGAATTTGAACTCAGAACGTAACGACAGACGAAATACCGCTAAGCATTTCGCCCGGTCAAGCTCACCCTTAGTATAATAATGAAAATATAAAGATGTTTATTTAGTTTGAAATAAATTCATTTTAATTATAGGAAAGTAAAAATCTATAACATCATTCAGATAAAAAAAATCTGCCATTTTTAAAAAGAAGAGTACCACAAATTTTGTTCTGTAATAAATATTTATACAATATTCATATGAACAAATTCGAAAAATAAACTTACTGGGGTATATTCCATATGAAACAAGAAAAACAAGTTAATCGTTGGTGAAAGAAAAACAATTAGACCAACGTGAATTACTGTTTTGCGGGAAATATTGCGTAGTAGCTTCTACATATCAAATGTTTTAACAATCTAACAACCAAAGATAACTAAAGACATGATAACTTTATCGTTTATGCTTAATCTTCAAGACAACACTTATGACGGTTTTGATTATTTGCTTAAGCAAATTATCTTTAAAAACACCTAAATTTTAAAAATGTGTG
>NC_068996.1:4320116-4321801 GCF_001194135.2 Octopus bimaculoides | reverse complement strand
GTGTGTGTGTGTGTGTGTGTGTGTGTGTGTGTGTGTGTGTGTGTGTGTGTGTGTGTGTGTGTGTGTGTGTGATAGATAGATAGACAGATATAGAAAGAAAGATATAAATATAGATAGATACATACATAACAGGCAGCTACACAGCCTCCGTCAACTACATTCATTCGCAAAGCATTGGCTGAACCGGGGCTATAACAGAAGACATTTGTCCAAGGTATTACGCATGGCAACTGAATCCAAAGCCACGTGGATACAAAACGAACTTCCTACATTACACAGCCATACCTATAAATAAATTAAAACGCTAGAAATAAAAGGAATCAATTAAATTCATTAACGCGTTAATTAATTTCAGATACAAATAAAACAAGAGAAGCAATATCAATATAAAATTACAGTCTGAAGTTATTCTGTCTGCAAATTTAAATAAGTAAGCGGTGGTGTTTTCGAGCTGGCGGAATCGTTATTGCACCAGGCAAAAATGCTTAACGCCATTTTGTCCCTCTTTATGTTCTAAGTTGAAATGCTGCCGGAGTCGATAAAACAAGCACCAGTTGAGCACTGGAGTCGATATAATCGACAAGCCCTTCCCCCACGAATTTGCTGAACTTGTACCAATATTTGAAACAAATATTTTCTAAAATTTGAACCCTGAAAATCTACGAGAGGAAAACGTAATTTGACAAAGAATAGGTACAATTTTTTGTACGTATGCCTAGTCAAGGATCATCGCACAAACAAATGTGTAGGTGAAAAACAACAACATTGTAGGAAAAAACAAAAACAAAAACAAAAAGATCTCATTTATTACGGCCATATTTGAAGAAGCAGAAGTCTGGAAAATTCTCGCTTATTCGGGGAGACTTTTGTTACAGTGTCATCAATGCGCTGCAGGCGTACGGTATATAACAACGACGACGGCGAGGAGTACAACTCGGATACATGGGTATTCGGTACTATGATAGCCGTGACATATATCACTTCAAACAAGATAACACAGAAAACTACGTTTAGTGGAAAATACATGTATAGATGTATACTTATGAAAAAAAAAAAAAAAGAAAATTTCAATAAAACGCCAGCAGCTTGGAATTCAATATATTTCGTAGAATAGTATCTCTTGGTTTTCGTGCAAAGATTAAAATTCTTTGCAAGTAGTATGAAAAATAAATAAATATAAATCGTGCATATTTGAAAACGAAACGTTGTCTTATTACATGTTAGTTGTAAATCAATAAAATGCATGTTTATAATATATACCAGTTGTTACTAAAAGCAATTTGTAATATATTAAAGAGTTGTATTATTCAATTAAAGAGGAGTTTGCTTTCGATGAGAATATTAAGATTAAAGTAAAATTAAGACCAACAGCAGGCTGTGTAATATTTAAAAAAGAGAAGAAAGGTATATAATTAAAAAAATCTTGTCTAAAGTATTATTTATTACTTATCGATAACTCTGCTCAATTCACCATAACTACTTGTTCTACCTTTGATAGTCCTTACGTGTGTGTGTATGTACGAATAGATGTATGTAAATATGTCTACACACACACACACACACACACACACACACACACGCGCACACGCACACGCACACACACACACACACATGCACGCACACATACATCCGCGTGTGAGTGTACGCATGTTTGTATGTACGCATGTGTACGCATGTGTGCGTGT
>NC_068996.1:4316727-4319042 GCF_001194135.2 Octopus bimaculoides | reverse complement strand
ATATATATATATATATATATATATATACATACACATACACATATATATATTTCTTAATGTTTGTTTTTATGTCTTATGTTTAGTTTATAATAAAAGCAATTTTACATTACTCTGAGGGGATACCCAAATTAATGTAGAATACAAATTTATTCTTAAACAAGACTATTGCTGACAGTGACTTCGAAGTTTAGGCCAGTAAAACTCACCACCTAATGCCAGTTAAGCCATTGTCCGACTATGGCTTAGCTGGCAGAAACTTCGAAGTCACTGTCATATATATAAAATTCGGGATGCTTGGCGTTCACTTGTTCCATAATTGAAAAATGCATTAAATGCTATAAAGCATACACGTAGGACAGACACAAGGACACTAATCCTTCCTCAGTTATTGACAAAAAATACTAATGCCGAGTTTCGTGCCTTTAACGATAAGACTGGGGACTTTCTATATCGGCGGCACCCGCAAGATTTGCGTAGAATTAGGGCTCAAGCAAACAAAATAGTACAGGGTGGACGTACGAAAGTAAACAAATATAATTTGAAACGATTGGCGATGACAATAAATAAAGCCTTTCGGCCAAACACAACTATGACGGTAAACGGTTAGAAGAAATCCTCAAATGGATATAAAAAAAGAATTAGTTAGAGAGGAGAAAAAGTTGACCAGCACGTTAGGTGTCCAGTGGTGAAGGGGCAGAGAACAGAAAATCAGTCACGGGATAGATAGATAGATAGATAGATAGATAGATAGATAGATAGATAGATCCACGGATCGAGATATAGGAAGAAAGTCAGGTTCAATCAGTCGGTTGTAAATGTATAAAACAACTTTCAGTGGTTTATTGGGACGCAAAGTTGTGGATTAAAAAAAATCTTTTTTTATCTAAGTACGATAAATTGAATAAAATTCTTTTATATTTCAAGGTAGGCGAATAAGACTACAAGAGATAAAGAATGGAGTAGATAAGATGTGGGCTACATATGTTTCATAGCGAGTGGAACCTAGGAAGTGGTAAATATCCAAGGGAGGTGTATACCGCAGGCTAATCTTCAGGCTAAGGATATCTTGATTAAATGAAAGTTTACGTTGTCGCAAGGAGGTACTTGTTAACACATATTATAACGGGTGACAACTCTATATCATGTTTCTGGAATCTGTCTACATTCCTTGAAGCACAAAGAACATGACCATCGTTAACCAGAAACTCAAATTTACCCGCATTCTATATATATTCATGACAACAAAAATACAAATTATGTGGAATCACACTTCAAATAGGTAGTATGTATGGGTAGCATAACCAATACTCTTCCAACGTATTTAGTGTTCGTTATAAACCGGGCTGTTGATAAATTTCTCAAACTGTTATACTTCAGAAATGAGCCTTCAAGTACAATTTATCTTATTTTTTATATTTTCAATTTTTTTTTTCTTTTGACTTTGATCCTGTTAAATCCCCATTTTGTAATATTTTGATTTTGTTGGGGTGGTAGGCTGTAAATCTAGTCTGTGTTGCGCTGTAATATAGTTCTGATTAAGATGTATCTCAATGTATCAGTTAAAACGCACAAACACGCTCTCACTCATTCATTTACTCGTAGACACACACACACACACACACACACACACACACGCTCACACACAATGAAGAGCTGATATCCGATACGTGAAGATATTTCTATCCTGATTCAGTTTGAAACTAATAATTTCAAATTTTATTGTATTTTGTGTTAATTTTCGTGTTATTTTTATAGTTTTACTTCATCCATCCATATCTGTCTGTTTGTCTATCTGTCTGTCTATCTATGTATCTATCTATCCGTCTATATATGTATACTTGTGCATATATATAGTCACACACACACACAAACACACACACACAGATATATATATATATATATATATATATATATATATATATATATAAGCATAAATAATTAAAGAAAATACACATATCTGGACACATTCATAATATCCGTAAACTTTCAAGATACACGAACATACATAGGCTTATATACTTGTTTTGAACTCGTAAGAAAACATATCCATATGTATTATATATGATGGTCATGTCTGTAACGCCTTTCATCGTGCAGCCGCCTGCTGAATCATGGACGACCTGATGTTAAGTACTATCGAAGCCTTCTACATGATAAGTATACATATGTATAATTTATTTACATACATTCGCTCACACATATAGTTGTGTCTGTGTGCGTGTGCGTGTGTGTGTGTGCGTGTGTGTGTGTTGTATGTGTGTGCGTGTGCGTGTGCGTGTATATATATATATATATATATATATATATATATATAT
>NC_068996.1:4313832-4316406 GCF_001194135.2 Octopus bimaculoides | reverse complement strand
CCCACCTCACACACCCTCGACAGCCGCCCACCCGCATACACCGAAAACGACCGCATCTGATTGGGGTGGGGTAACAACTCTCATCTGCTTTGAAGTTGTCACCAAGAATGGTGCCGCTCAAATACGAGTGGGTGCTGAAAAGTTCCTGGTTTTAAAGGTTTCGCGAAAGTCCTGAGTTCTGAGTTCTTTAAAAGAGCTTAGAAGAACTGAAGGACCTCTGCAATAAGTGTGTGAATCTGAGAGGGGAATATGTTGAGTAAAATCATAATTAACTGGTCATCCTGTTTCTTTTACTCAAAGCCAGAAACTTTTCAGCACTCACTCGTATACATAGACTTCATCTGGACAAGAAAATTACGGTTGTTGGTTCCAATTACCGATATTCCAGATGCTGCTGCCTGATATGATTTCAGTCGTCAGTATAATAATCGAGCGACCGAGAGCTGTAGCCACATATTCAAAATGGAGAGTTATCTTCTGAATATCTTGCATGAAATCACTCTCAAGACTGATTTATCAGTGAAGTGATATTTGTAAATAGTCTTAACATGCACTTCTTAGTAGATCTTAGTCTAGGTAGATTTGAAAACATACCATCAAATCTTATATGGATATACACTTTATTGTTTATCTGGCGTAGCATGTTTAGAAGAAAAGCAGCCGAAAATATTGTAAAAAAAATAGTATTGGAGCTAAAACACAGCCCTGATTTATCTAATTTGAAACCAGAAATGAAGTAGAGTTGTTACTTCTTAGGGAGACCGTGACAACCACCCCCTTGTAGAATTGTCTGGTTAGCTCTACAAATTTGTCTGCAGTAGAGTCCGTAATCCTGTCATGTTACATTGTCGAAACTTTTCGTAAAGTCACTAACTACTACTCATTGTTCGATAGTATTTTCCTGAATTTGTGGCCAAATGATAATCCTATCGCTGATGCTACGATACTTACAGAATTCAGACTAGTATTCAGGAAGCATTTGTAGGACCTTATTTTGCCAATGGTATATTACCACCTTTCTGGTGAGCTTAGACTTGCATAGAAGACTTTCATTTTGTGACAATCAACAAAAGCCTGAGCTATGCTTGTCTTTAGGGCCCATCATCGGTTCCCGCCAAAGCTGTGATTGCTATTGTAGCAAGTGATTTCTGTCATTGAACCAGCTGCTAACATACATTTAGTGAGTGTAGAATGGTTAGTTAATACTTTTATTTTTCCAGTTAACAGCCTCTGTTTCTTCATTTCATTTTCATCAAACTAGTCACATGCTTGCTGTGGGGAAAGCAGATCTCCACAATATCTCTTTCAAAAATTGCTCTGTGGAGCTTCTCTTAGCAAATATTGAATGATGCAGTGCAAGGTAACATTCTGAACTTGTTGTTCAGACTCAATTTCTTTTTGTGCAGTTCTTTTACCTTTCTTGCGTTTCAGCCTCCTAAACAAGGCGCATGTAGTCCGTATCAAGGCGCGTGAACAATGGATGTCTGCAATGTTTCTGTCTTTACAAGTAAGTGTGGAGTCCAATGGTGCCATTATTAGATCGCGGATGGTATCAACTGCAAAAAGATCTTTCCGAAGCCAGCCAGGTCGTATTTGGCGCATAGTTAAATAAGTTCTTCATTGGGGTTGAAATTTTCTTTTCCAGACTGACCTAACAACATACGGTCCAATGTTTGGCAATTCCTTTCCGCTTTTGCATTAATATTCCTTCGGTCAGGCGGCTTGTGGAAGCAAATGGAAATATTGCTTCCTTTTCTGCTTGTTTGACAAATGTAGACATATTGAAAGCATTGAAAATACCTAAAATTTGATTACCATCCACAGATAATCTCACTTGCATTAATCAGAAGTGGCACCAGTTTGCTAACTAAAATCTTTGCGTAGCGAGGCCAACAGAGTTTACAATGTAAAGCGCCCGTAACTTCTGACGGGAAAAGCTTCTCGAAGCACTCCTTGTCTCTACAGCCATGATGCTGACAATGA
Source organism: Octopus bimaculoides (assembly GCF_001194135.2). Classification (NCBI taxonomy): domain Eukaryota; kingdom Metazoa; phylum Mollusca; class Cephalopoda; order Octopoda; family Octopodidae; genus Octopus; species Octopus bimaculoides. The sequence goes on along the minus strand of NC_068996.1, from coordinate 4,314,423 downwards.
AGCGAATTCTATACCGAAACACATTATCTTTCTAGAATAATCACAGACCTTCGTTTAGACTTACCAAAATCATCTTCATTAGCTAGCCCAGAACAAGTTTAAATTTTATTTCTTTTCTTGTTTCTGACTATTAATTTGAATCCCACGTTGGGTGTGCAACTCCAGCTAAGAATACCGAACGACGTTTAAACCACTTTTATCAGGGCGTTCCCCGGTAAAAGTTGTCATCGCAATCACTAAGAGTTCTTGATCCTTTTAGTAGAACCTTTGTCGACAAATAACTTTTCAACGTTCCCATGATCCTCACACTCAAGTCACCAGCGTGTAGATATACGACGAAAAGCTTCCAGATTCACAAGCCTGATTCATATTTGCTAGCCATTGTACGTCGAATCTTCGCTCCCGTCATTTAGTTGCAATTTTCTGCCAGCAGAACATTAAATTTGTTACTGCTGCAGACGAAGAAGACTGCATCAATTAAATCCAAACATCGAATCAAGGTTCTTGTTTTTTATAGATCCAACAGTGCTGGAAATGGGATAATCGTAATGCTGGTGATTCTTCTGCAGTTAAATCCTTGTATATATATAT
>NC_068996.1:4304488-4310631 GCF_001194135.2 Octopus bimaculoides | reverse complement strand
TATATATATATATATATTGTTAGCAGGTGAGATCTAGAGATGTTCAATATAGAAAACATGTAATAGTGCTCAACTGATTTGAACTGATACTCCGGTGTCTTTATCGAGAACTAAGTCCGCATGGAAAAGAGTGGTTATAAGAGAAATCCAAGTGAAATAATATGGAGATGGTGAACCAGATAAACGCGATTAAGCTTGACATATATAAACATATATGCATACGTATGCACATATCGGTAGATATATAGGGATATACAAAAAGAAAAAAAGGAAATAAATATTCAAAAGATAAACACTTATGTACAACCATGTAGATATTTATATATATATTTACAAATAAATTTATATGGAGTATAAAAAGTACAGAAACCAAGGGGAGAACGCATGTTTTTTTTTTTTTACTCGACAGCTGTTTCAGGGAACTTAGAATTTCGTAACAGTTGTAATATTCATAATTAGCAGATGGTGTGTGAAAAATGTCATGGAGATGCAACCAGTAGATGAATGCTTATAGACATTACCGTAAACCGGCTTCCGTTGTTAGGAAGAGAAGATTGGCAAATAGCTAATAAACAATTTCTTCTCCGCTACGTTTTCTGTAGTTTTTAGACTCCATGTAAATTTATTTGCCATTATATATAAATACATATATTTTTGTATATGAGTGTTTATCTTCTGAATATTTTCAGTTTTTGTATATCCCTCTTTCCCCTCATCTACCACCCTACCCCTCCAGCGCACCATTCTCCGAGCTTTCCGGCGACTCCAGCTCGATCCCTCCACCTCGTACATCTTTCCTAACCTCACTTCCGTCTTTCAAATGAGCCCATAACTTACGTGACCTCTTGGTTCAAAGTTTCTTCCCTACCCCTGCCTCCCAGCCTGGCTACTTCCCCTGCCGCCGCCCACGCTGTCGCACCTACTCCTACCACTCCACGCCACTATCTTCACTGGCACCCACCACCGTCCTTATCACATCGCCGATTCCTTTACCTGCACCTTTAGTAACGTTATTTACTGCACATCCTGCTCTCTCTCTCTCTCTCTCTCCCGCTCTCGCTCTCTCCCGTTCTGTCTCTGTCTCTGTCTCTGCCTCTCTCTCTCTCTCTCTCTCTCTCTCTCTCTCTCTCTCTCTCTTTCACTGTACATTGTAAAACGGGACACCAGTCGACTGACCAGTTCGTGGAGCAGCTCCAAGACATCAGACTTGCTATGACACCTCAGTCTCGCGCTATTTCCGCCATACCGGCCATTCACTACAACATCTATCTGTGATCGAGCCATCTCTGCACAGGGGCCACCCAGACTCTCGCTTTCGCTGTAAACAGGAATTAATCCTCAACTTTTGTTCCTTTGCACCATATTGGCTCAACTCCCTACCCCTCTTCATCTGACACCACCTCACACAAATTCCCACACATTCCCACAATCACTTACCCCTCGCCTCCACCTACACACCTGCATACTGCCTACCTCAGTACCTTCACCACACACACACACCACTATACAAATACCTATACACACTGTTCCACTCATTACTCACTTCACACACCATTACACACTCACTCACAAACACCTACCCACCTACACACACACTTGCAACCAACACTTCTCAGCACCTACATCACACACTATTATCCACACACTCACACATACCATTCAATAGCCTCACCACACATATCACTATACGAGCATCCCTACACACTGTTCAACTCAGTACACACACCACACACCATCATGCACATGTTCTAATACTTTGTTTTCCCAGGAAGAAAAGCGGAAGTTGCATCGCTTCCGATTATCTTTTAGTTTGTCTTTGAAGTGCAAGAGTGGCCTTCCAACTGACCTTCCTGTTGGGAATTGGCCAAAGAGAAGTTGCTTCGGAATTCTGGTATCACTCATATGTGAGACATGACCTGGCCATCTAAGTTATATTTTGATGAGGATGGCTTCAATACCAGATATGTTGCATTTTGTTAGTAACTCACCGTTATGAATATGGTTACTCAGTTTTAAATGTGTAGGTATATATATATATATATATATATATATTATTTTGTTTAAAAGAGTTCCAACACTGTCTGTTTTTTATGTTTTATTTATATTCCTGCAGAACCAATGTGGGATATAGAATATGGAATATACAATATATAATATAATATACAATATATAATATAAAATAAAAATGGATGGTACAATGAAATAAAGTATTGAATTTCATCTATTCAATAAGACATATTCCATATATTCAATAAGACATTCAATACTTTATTTCATTGTACCATCCATTTTTATTTTATATTATATATTGTATATTATATTATATATTGTATATTCCATATTCTATATCCCACATTGGTTCTGCAGGAATATAAATAAAACATAAAAAACAGACAGTGTTGGAACTCTTTTAAACAAAATAATATATTCCTCTATACACAATCATACAAAACCCCTTTTTTGTATTTATTTTTACTCGCATATATATACATATATATATATATATATATATTAAACTTACTTGGAAAAGAATGCGTGGCGTTCGATCATATATAATAATATAAATAATATATAAATATATGCATATATACCTACATATATATATACATACCTACATATATATGTATATGTACATGCATATATGGTTAAAGGACATCAGAAAAGCGTAGACACAATGAGAAACGAAAGCATAAAAACAAAAACATAGAAAATGAACTTTTTTTTGAACAACGAAAAAATAAAACAAGCAGAGAAACGAGACATGCAACATAAAGAATATTTCCCTTCATCAGTTGTCCCTGTTTCATCTACTCCGCATTTTGAAGGTAAGGACAATACGCGACTTTGTTGAAATAGTCTTTCCCGCAAAGCAAATGAAATAAAATTTGGGATTTTTTGCGGATGGTGAAAGTGATAACAAAAACAGGACAGTGAGAACAAGATATTAAAAACAAACGGTGAGGGCTGTTAAGCCAAGACGATAGAAAAATTATTATGAATGCTCGGTAGACGAGCTATGAGAAGAGACAGGTTAAAGCACGTCTTGTCTTTACGAAGGAAGTGGAAGAAAGAAAGATAGATTGCCTTTCGTCACGTGTCAGCGACGAGAGAGTCAAGGAGGAAGAGTGAGAGCGAGGGAACGGTGAAGGGGAGAGGAGAAGAATAGGGAAAGGGTGGGAGAGAAAAACAGAGAAGAAGAACAAGAGAGGGAGTTAGATAGACATAGAAAAGGACGCGTGGCGTTCGATTATATAGTAATATAAATAATATATAAGTGTATGAATATATACATACATATATGTACATACGTACATATATATGTATATATACATGCATATATGGGTACAGGACATCATAAAAACAAAAACATAGAAGGGACAACTGATGAAGGGAATGTTCTTTATGTTGCATGTCTCGGTTCTCTGTTTGTTTTGTTTTTTTTTTCGTTGTTCGAAAAAGTTCATTTTCTATGTTTTTGTTTTTATGCTTTCGTTTCTCATTTTCTGCGTTTTTTTTCATGTCCTGTACCCATATATGTATGTATATATACATATATATGTAGGTTTATACACATATGTATGTATATATGCATATATTTATATATTATTTATATATATATATATGTATGTGTGTGTGTGTGTATGTGTGTGTGTGTGTGTTTGTACGTGTGTGTGTGTAAGAATACAAAAAATGGGACAAGAACGCATCAGGTGACAACAAGACATCCAGACAGTTAGATGATACAAACAGGGACATGAAAAACAAGAACGGGAGTTTTCATTCGTCAGTCGAGTTCCAGATTATCTTTGCAGCTTCGGCTGGTTATACTCGACACTGCTCTACTCTGGCTAGCCCCAAGGAAAATCTAAGCTAAGAGCACTAGATTCCTTGGAAGAAAGTAGCGAATGTATACAAAAACAAGGACAGACCCCCCCCAACTCACACACATTTCTTTTATCTTTTACTTGTTTTAGTCATTGGATTGTGACCAGATGTGTTTAGTCGAACAGATCGACATCGCTACTTACCTTTTAAGATGTGATATTTATCATATCGATCTTTTATACCGAATTGCTAAGTTACGGGTACATACTCAAGTCTGCACCAGTTGACAAGCGGCGGTGTAGGACAAGCACAAACACAATGACACACGCACATAGACATATACGTACATCTACACACATATGCGCGCACACACACACATACATACACATACACTCACACACTCACACACACATTCACACACATACATACACTCACATATGCAATATTTTTTCACCTATTCGATATTCACTTTCCTAACACCCTTAGATCCAAAACGAAATTTAATAGAAACAGGATTAAAATTACTTTTCCTTGGCTTATAATGCGAAGATCTATACCAATAAAGAACCGACCAATCGCAGCTGTTCCGGATGCTCATACAGAGAATAGCCCAAATCTCATGTAGAGCAGGCATGCGATATATCCTCCGTTGTTAATGAAGCAAGGGCATCAGCATACTATGATGACAGTCAACCAGAGATCAAACGTTACATTGGACCAGTGGCAGGAATGTTTAAATCCACATACAACAACCATCTATCGACCTTTATGTACCATCAGAAGACATATACATCAACCCTCTCGTTTTTTTTAATCTGGAAACTTAAAGACGAATGCATTAACTACGACATCAAATGGAAAATCTTTTCCAAGACCAAACCCTGCACTAACGGGTCAGAAAAATGTTTGATATGTTCACTCGAAAAACGGTAACTTTTAAACAACCTAAGAACATTCCATGACTGCAAGTTAAAGGAACGAAACTTTTCTTTACGTCCACATTTTGAAAAATGCATTTTAGAGAAAATTAAAGATAGCTCACCGGATACATCTAAACTATTCCAATCTATACACGTAAATTTGATAAGGGTAATATTTGTTGCAAAGTTGGATGTGTCGTCCGTGTTTTATCTCTGTATTTCTTTCTGTCTGTTTCAATATGAGCGTTCGCATTCAAGCATCAACTGCTTCTAACGCAGCATTTCATCAGCGCGAAAAATGGTGAAATAAATCAATATTTTGACCAGGAAACCCTGGGTAGCTGTATTTCACAAGGCTTGTGGTTTCATTGCAATAATATAAGTCAATACTCGCACACGCGCCCACATACACATACGCACACAATCATTGCGAATATATATATATATACGCACATACATATATATACATACATAAATATGTGCATACATACACACACACACACGCATGTATATTTATATGAAAGCGCATGGCTTAGTGGTTAGAGTATTGCACTCAAGATTGCTAGTTCGTGGGTTCGATTCCCAGACCGGGTGTTGTGTTGTATTCTTGAGCAAAGCCCTTCATTTCACGTTGCTCTGCGATAATCTCGTCATCTGACATGTGGCACATGGTGCACCTGTATAGGTAATGTCGATTTGAAGGAAGGGAGTTAGCTTATGTGTGCACAAACATTTGATCACTATAAACAAATCATCTCTGTGGTTGCTGGGCAACAAATTCTCGAGCCTTCATATGTCGTCTAACGACGGGAGGGTCCGTGATTTACTAACATACATACATACATACATACATATATGCATGCATGCATGCATACATATGTGTATATGTATACACACACACACACACACACACACACACACACACACACACACACACACACACACACACACACATATATATATATATATATATATTCATATATATATATTCATATATATATTTATATATATATATATTCATATATATATATCTATGTATATATATATATATGTTTATATATCAATATGTATATATATGCATATATATCTGTGTATATATATATGTATCCTTCTCTCTTTCTGTATATATATATGTGTGTGTGTGTGGGTGGGTGGACAAACACAGACACGCACACACATATATATACATGTATACGACGGGCTTCCTTCAGTTTCCGTCTATCAAATCCACTCACAAGGCTTTGGTCGGCCCGCGGCTATAGTAGAAAACACTTGCCCAAGGTGCCACGCAGCGAGACTGAACCCGGAACCATGTGAGACATATATACATATGTATGTGAGCGCGCGCGCCTGTGAGTGTGTGAAAGTGAGAGTGAGTGAGTAGAAGAGAGAGAGAGA
>NC_068996.1:4301456-4303613 GCF_001194135.2 Octopus bimaculoides | reverse complement strand
TATATATATATATATATATATATATATATGCGTGCTTACAAATACATACCTACGCACGCATCACACGTATACCAGCATACATACACATATATCTGTATGTATGAACGTTTATATATATGCATAGTGCCCCCTACACACACACTCACACACACACAACACACAACTCAACCCACACACACTCGCAGAAACACACACATGATCATGATACACGTGCATACCTACATATATCTGCGTATTGTAACTTCGGAATATGGAATTACCTATGCGTTTATGCGTCTGAGTACCTGTAAATGGCTTGCAGAATGCATAGGTGAGAAGGTGTCTGTGTGTTCCAAGCTTTGGTAGGTGCAGGAAGGACAAGCAACAAATCAACAGTTCTGGGACAGACACACAGACACAGAGGTTGTGGTAGTTGGCTGGTCGTTTGTAGGCCTGTTGGTTGGCTTGTTAGTCGGTTGGTTGTTTGGCTGACTGACTGCTTGGAGGGATTTTTCGTAAGAGGTCATCCGGTTGCTGGAAGGATTTGCGCGGATGACAATTGCTGTGTGCTGTTACTGTTGTTGTTGTCTTCGTCGTTGTTGTTGTTGGTATAGATGTTGCTGGTATTAGTTCTGTTGTGCGGCGAGCCGGCGGAACCTTTAGCACGCCGGAACAGAATGCTTGGCGGCATTTTGTCCGTCTTTATGTGTCTGCGTTCGAATGCTACCGGAGCTGACTTTGCCTTTCATCCTTTCGGGGTCAAATGAAATAAGTACCAGCTGATTAATAGGGTCGATATAATCGATTTATCCCGTTCTCCGAAATTGCTGGCCTTGTGCCAAAATTTGAAACCGAAATTAGTTTCGGTGTTGGAAGTGGCCATCTTGCTTTTGTTGTGGTTTGGTTCTTGTTATTATAGTTGTTATTGTTGTTGACGTGTGACGTTGTTGTAACTGTGCCTCAGACATTTTCTCAGCTTTTATCACAAGTCATTGTTAAAATGACATTCAAGCCATGACCATCTAATTTGTCACATCGTGTACTATTCATTAAGTATTTTCTTTTTAATATTTGTATTTGTTAAGGCCGCACGCTGGCGAAATGCTTTGCGGTATTTCGTCCGTCTTTATGTTCTGAATTCAAATTCCGCCGAGGTTGACTTTGCCTTTTATCCTTTCGGAGTCGATAAATTAAGTACCAGTAGAGTACTGGGGTCGATGTAATCGACTGGCCCCCTCTCCAAAAATTCAGGGCCTTGGGCCTAGAGTAGAAAAAAATATTTGTATTCGTTTTTGATGGCATGATATCCGATTTGAAGGCGATTTGCTTGCTATATCTAGCGAGTTGAAGGAACTCACCAAGAAAGATTATTTTCCAATTGGCTAGTGTAATATTTTTGAGCGAGCAGATCACATCCTGGTAAACAGAATCTTAGATAATCCTTCAAGACAACCTCATCTACATGAAATATTGATGCATTTGTTTGTGTACAAATGACCATACACACAGACGCGTGCGTGTATACACATACGTACAGGCACACATTGCATCGATCCCAGTTATTCACTAGTTCTTAATTTATCGATCCCGAAAAAATGGCAGGCTAAGTCGACTTCGGTGGAATTTAAGCTCAAAACGTGATGCCGGAAGAAATACCACTATGCATTTTGCCAAGCGTGCTAACGATTCTGCTAGCTCACTGCCTTGACCCAAGGCAATAATAGAAGAAACATGCTCGAGTGCTGTTCAGTGTCACCGAATCCTTTTCAGTAGTTATAAGTCAAAACTATTTAAAGGTTGCAAGACGCAACGAAAATTTTTTTGAAAAATAAAAATAAAATAAGTGAACATTTTACCGGTGTGTGTGTTAAATTATAAGGCACTAAAAGAGAATGACTCTCCCCAGACACAACAGAATATGCTTCAACAGACAAACTCACATAAAGAATCTTGCAAACCAAATCCCAAAACGAAACATGTATATATTCATGTATTTATGTCCCCGCAATTTAGCGGTTCGGCCAAATAGACCGATACAATAAGTACTAGGCTTACAAAGAATAAGTCCTGGGGTCGATTTCTTCGACTAAAATCTTAGTAAAAGAATAAAAGAATATATATATATATATATATATCAGCCACATGGTCCCAGGTTCAGTCCCACTGCGTGGCACCTTG
>NC_068996.1:4294969-4297605 GCF_001194135.2 Octopus bimaculoides | reverse complement strand
ATGATATTTTATTATCGTAATAAAGAGAATTGGCAAGCTACTTCAGGCTGATGACGAGCAAAGACTCAGAAACATGTCCCTGAATGCTGGCTAGGCTGGGTGGGGGAGCTTGTCTCTCCTTCACAAACTTAAGGACACAGTAATTGTGTCAAGGCCGACAGGAAGCGGTCCAGCTTCCTAGGGCTAAACAGCAGTAGTGTATTCCCTTATTGGGATTGTCACATTAAGTTGACAACATACTACAACTTTATATATATATATATATATATATAAAATACGTAATGCATATATACATGTACACAAACACACACACAAACGTATAACATATCTAATGCATATATATATGCACACACACACATATATAAGAAAAAGAATAGGTGAGGAGAGTTGGGAAATAGTGTGTATCTAAGGGATAGAGAGGTAATCAAATAAACAATTTTTAGGGAATGAAGAAGAGAGAGGGAGAAAATCTTGAGAGGGACAGAGAGAGGAGGGAGAGAGAGAGGAGGGAGAGAGTTAGAAACAAAGAGATTCAGAGAGAAAGAATCTTTGTATATGTGTGCGTGTGTGACAGAATGACTGACGTATATATAAAGAGATTTAACGGAAAACAGACAGATAGTCAGACAGATTGACAAACAGACAGACAGCAAAAAGACAAAGAAAGAAAGAAAAAACATTATAATAATAAAAATAGTGCGAGGATGAGAGAAATAGAGAGGAAAAGTGGAGTAACAAAACACAGGGACGGATGAACTTTCAGTGAAAAGAGATATCAGAAATGGGACGTTATGAGGCCAACAAACGTTCAGATTTCCTTTAAACTATGCGGTTTGGGTTTAGCAGGAAAGAGGGGGAATCCTAGAATGACTGCTGCCTGACCCTTTTCTCAGTGCAATGACCATTTCCTTTTTTTTTTTTTTTACTAATTTCGGTGTTTGGAAAGGGAAAAAGACAGATGCTTAAATATTATTATTCGTCTATGATATCAACTGGATATGAGGCGCAATGGTTAGGGCAGCGGACTCGCGGTCGGAGGATCGCGGTTTCAATTCCCAGACCGGGCGTTGTGTGTTTATTGAGCGAAAACACCTAAAAGCTCCAAAAGGCTCCGGCAGGGAGTGGAAGCGATCCCTGTTGTACTCTTTCGCTCCAACTTTCTCTCACTCTTTCGTCCTGTTTCTTGAGTAAGGCTGAGATGGACTGGCGTCCCGTCCATCTGGGGGGAATACATACGCCATGGAAACCGGGCCCATGAGCCTGGCTAGGCTTTAAAAGGGCGCATAAATAAAAAAAATAAATGATATCAACTGGATGTGAGGGGATGAAAAACAATCAGAAGGTCTGTTGATGGCTCCAAGTGTGATACACCATAGGTGTGTGTGTGTGTGTGTGTGTGTGAGAAAGAGAGAGTGTCACGAGAGAAGAGAAAATGGGTTTGAATTTGGTATTGCTTTATTTCATCTGTCGCATGTTTCAGTAATCAATAATAAATTATTTCTCACTATAAATGCATTTCACAGATGTAGCTCATAAGTACAATATGCATACTAATGCTAATACTCTCAAATTTTTGCCCAAGGCCCGCAAGTTTGAGATGGGGTGGAGGCATATCGACTACACCGACCCCCCAACTCTTAACAGGTTCTTATTTCATCAACTCCGAAAGCATAAAAAAGGCGAAGTCGACACCGGCGGAATTTATGAATACTAATAATAATGGTCAGAGATCTCTCGTCTCTCTATGGATGTATTCCATCTTGTGCATGCGTACTAATTACACTTATGAGATGCATCTATGGATTGTATTATAATGTGTTTCCGTATACTGAAACATAGAATCGGTTATGTAGTCTGCTAACCTTATTATTGGAAATCAAGAAGGATATTAATATTAGATATTTAAAAGCTACAGCTATGCATAAAATTTTATGAATAACATTCTTTAAATGGTCGAAGAACAACGCGTTCTTATCGACTGATACAGCGTTTTTGTCGACTGACGTGGCGTTCTTCTCCATTGATATGGTGTTCTTGTCGCCTCAAACAAATCTGTTTGAAAACTTTCAAGTACTTTTCTGTTTACTTTAGAGAAGTTCCGGGTTCAGTCCCACTGCATGGCAACTTGGGCAAGTGTTTTCTACTATAGTCAATGGCCGACCAAAGCCTTGTGAGTGGATTTGATAAACGTCGTATATATATATATATATATGAGTGTGTGTGTGTGTGTGTGTGTGTGTGTATATGTGTGTGTGTGTGTATGTATATGTGTGTTTGTGTGTCTGTGTTTGTCCTCCCACCATCGCTTGACAACCGACGCTGGTGTGTTTACGTCCCCATAACAAGGCGGTTCAGCAAATAAGACCGATAGAATAATTACTAGGCTTACAAAGAATAAATCCTGGGGCTCTATTTCTTCTACTGAACACTTTAATGCGGTGCTCCAGCATGGCTGCAGTCAAATGACTGGAACATGTAAAAGAGTAAAAGAATCTACGCAACACAGACTTTCAAGTCTGCTAGGGTTTTGTTTCGGGGTTTACCATTTTACAAGTGGTATTACTGCACTCATAGATACAGACTCATTTATTTCTACGACTCCTCGTTAAGACAGAAGCGCGTGCACACTCTTGCAG
>NC_068996.1:4291223-4294869 GCF_001194135.2 Octopus bimaculoides | reverse complement strand
GTGTGTGTGTGTGTGTGTGTGTGTGTGTGTGTATACACACACACAAAATAACGTAGGCAGCTATTTGCAGTATAGAGCCAAAAAGATAATTAGTCAATCGTCACTAATTGTGACCGTGAGTGCTGGTAGTACCTATATTGCTAGAAATAGGAGTTAAAACTCTTACAAATGTAAATAAGCACATTTTCATATACTGACAGGGGAAATAACCGCCCCATAAGCGAAGCCAGATCACTGGACTAGAATAGATCTGTCTGTAAAGTCAGCAGTGAGTACTCCATCGCCGAATGACATAGACTATTAGTATGTATATTTACCACATATATTTATGGCTGAGTTAGCGACATGCTAATGTAAAAATTACAAAATAACATAGGCACCAGTTCGCAATATAAAACCAAAAACGAAAAATTTATTCGTCACTAATTGTGACTGAACGTGTTGGGTAGCACCTATATTGCTAGAAATAAGAGCTAAAACGCTTAGAACTGCAAGGAAGAACATTTTCATATATTGTTAGTATATGAAAGTGTGCTTCCTTGCAGTTCAAAGGGTTTTAACTCTCATTTCCAGCCATATAGTTGCTACCCAGCGCACTCAGTCACATTTAGTATGTGTATGTGTGTGTATGGAGAGAGAGAGAGAGAAATAGGTGACGTTAATATTTTCACGGATCTTTCTTTGACAGCTAGGCACCCAGGACTCAAAAGTAAACCATACCCAGGTAGTTCAGTCATCTTGAATCAAGCAACACCCTGATTATTCAGCCGTCATGTTACACGCTAGGCTTACGGACTGAGTAGAGTACTTGTCTTGTGTTACCACCACCCGGATTCTGCCGTACCGTTTTGCACTCTAGATTCTTGTGCCTTATTAATAGTGTGTTAGCTGTGCGGGGCTTTTGTCAAGGTTCCTCATCAAGGAAACAGTGGGAGAATAGTTTAATTGCTGCATGTTATCATTAGTGTTCATAAGCTGCTTGGAACAATAAAGTACATATCAAAATATTGGTGATGGGCGCCGCCGTACTCCACTATAATCTTTGCTAATATGTGCATATATCCTTTTCTTTTATATCTTTTAAATATATTCAGTAATTGTACAGTTGTCATGCTGAGGCAGCATATTGAAGAGTTTTAGTGGAACAGATCCACTGGAGTACTTAGGTTTTAGTTTTGGTACTTACACTGTCGATCTCTATTTGTTTTTGCCGAATTGCTAAGTTACGGGGACGTGAACAAACATTTTTACAATTTCATTTGGAAAGAATGGTGAAGGTCGATAGGGATGTGTTGCCCACCACCACCACCACCACCACCACTGCCACCACACAACAGCAATAACACAACATTTCCTAGCGTTGAAAGACTAAAGTATAATCGGACAATTACAAACAAACTGAGAAGCATGGACACAACAGGTCACAAAAGCAAGTGCGTCATTGCCCGAGAAATTTATTTAAGGAAACGTAAGGAGGAGATAACATAAACTGCCAGTTATCGGTTATGATTTCCTCCAACTCCTCGAATTAGATGGAGTTAGTCATGGCCGCTGAATATTAGGAAGCGTATACCGTTCAACAGGACAGGGAAAATGGGGACGTGTGCATGGCTGTTAAGACCAAAGATGAAGCAAAGAGACAGGCAGAACTGATAAAGCACATTGCCATCTAAAGACATGGAGTAAAGAAATACGAGAGTTATGCCTTGAAATATTAGCATGGACATATTATTTGATTTTTCCCATTCAAAAAATTTTATCTTAATCCTTACCCAGAATATTGTATAAGAAACATGGTGTACGTTATTTTATTAATTACCACAATGGTTAACTAATTATAATTTATTGTACATGAACATAATTTTTTAAATCATTCATTTCTTTCTATTGTTCCCTAATTTCTTCATTAATAGTCGTTACAAGAATGTGTATAATTAGATATATACAGTTTTTACTTGCCACAAATGAAATCTAATCAATTAAAAAATTTAATGATTTCTTAGGATTTAGTTAGGTTTTAGATACTTAATATCAGTCATCGTAAAATAATAACAGCAAATAAAAAATACATATTTTTTTCATATTAATAAAACAATACAGTTTTGTATAATAAATAATTTTAGAATCTCTTTGATATTAATCCGTAGTAAATTATATGATTGTATATTCTTTTCAAAATAATAGTGTAGGATGCGTACACCATTGAACAGGACAGAGGAAATGGTGACGTGTGCATGGCTGTTAAGACCAAAGATGAAGCAGTTATATAGAAATATAATCATTCATGTTTCCTCCAAGATTCCGCTATCATTTTTTTTTACTTTTCTCATAAATATATATATCTATCCGTTCATTTATTCACAAATTTATATCTCTCCATTTGTTGACGTTATATATATCTACTCCTGTAAATTAATTATCCTCTTTCCTTCTAGAAGACCGTTTTGAAAAAAAAAAAAAAAGAAATTTATAACCCTTACCGTAATTCATTTAAAGTATGAAATACGTTGTAATAATTCTCATTATCCTCCATTATTATCTAGTTAGGTTGTTTTTCAATATTTTCTTTATAAACCTTATAAGCAACTTCAACAAAAATCACACACTTGATCTAATCACTAACGCTTAAAGATTATGCTAATTCAAACGCTTTTAATTACTAATTTCACGACTCACAAGAAGTAACTTAGGTACCTCATGATGTAATTAACACTTTTAGCTGACTAAATAAATATATTTCACTCCTCATTATAAACTGGTTTTGATATCTTTATTTAACTTTTGGGTTTTATAATTTAAAGAAAGAATACTTTTGCGCGCAAATACGCTTCCATACATACACATGTGTATGTATGCATGCGTATATATGTATGTACGCAAACATATGTATGTATGTTTACGTATGTATGTATGTATGTACACACACACATATAAACGCGCATACATATATATACATACATATGCAATATATATATATATACATATACACACCCACTCACATGCATATATATCGATATGCATGCATATGTATATACACACATACATATAAACGCGTGTATTGTGTGTGCATGTGTGTGCGTGCGTGCGTGTTTGTGTGTGCGTGTGTGTGTGTGTGTGTGTGTGAGTGAGTGAAGGTATGTGGCTTAGTGGTTTGGGTATTCGTCTCACGATCGTAAGGTCGTGAGTTCAATTCCCAGCAATGCATTGTGTCCTTGAGCAAGACACTTTATTTCACGTTGCTCCACTCCACTCAACTGGCAAAAGTGAGTGGTACCTGTACTTCAAAAGGCCAGCCTTAACACATTCTATTTCACACAGAATTTCCTTGACAACTACGCTAATAGTGCGCGTTTTTTTTGCGGAGTACTCAGCCACTTGCACATTAATTTCACGAGCAAGCTACTCTGTTTATCGGATCAACTGGAACACTCGTTGTTATAACCGAGGAGTGCCAGTTACACACACACACATCATATATATATATATATATATAAAAGCTCTACATAGCTCCGATAGCTTACCAGCTGTTATTTCTAGCAATGATCGTACTTCGTGTACATCTGCTTTGTATATTTATATATATAATATATATATGCATACATATTTTATATACATACATATTTATATATATATACATATACATATA
>NC_068996.1:4289888-4290956 GCF_001194135.2 Octopus bimaculoides | reverse complement strand
ATATATGTATGTATATGTGTGTGCGTGTGTGTGTGTGCGCGTTTATGTCAGTAGCTTAGCTGGGCAGATGGATTTAGGGCGGTCCGCCCCGGGCGATATTTTTATGAGGGCGGTACTTTTGGGTCTGCTTCATAAGCTTGTATGGGCTTGGGCCCGTGGGGGATGGAGGTGCAAGCTCAAGGGCTGCCTTAGGCATCATACTTTCTAGCTAAATGTGTATACGCATGTACGCATGTATGTATATATGTGTATATGTGTATATGTATGTGTGTGTGAATGTGTGTAACAGGAATCCCACATAGTTCCTAACTACCACATTTCATTCGCCTTATATTGGTGGAAGAGAAAGCTATGGAAAGGAACACTTGTTCAAGGTCCCTTTCCTTTTATTTCTTAAGAAAACCTCTGGAAATATATTAAATGCCAAATTAAACCGTTTCCGTGGGTTTGGAGATGTTGAAGGTGGTTCTTCCATAATGTGGCCAAGCTGGAGCACCGCTTTTAGACGAACAAATCGACCCCAGGACTCATTCTTTGTAAGCCTAGTACTTATTCTATCGGTCTATCTTGCCGAACCGGTTGTCAAGCGATGGTGGCGGGGACAGAAACATACAAACATTCACACATACATACATACATACTAACATACATACATATATAGCCATTCACACGTATACATCCATATATACAAAGATACATGCATACATACATACATACATACATACATACATACATACATACATACATACATACATACATAAACGCCAGTGTTATAATGGTGGCAGCTGATGAAGGAAATGTTCTCTATGTGGCCTGTGTGTTTTTTGTAATCTGTTTATCATTTTGTCCAGGTTTTTTTTGCAACGTCATGTACCCAGATATGCATCTATATATACATGTAGATGAAGGTAAGTACATACATGTACATATATATGCATATACTCATATATTATTTATTTATATATATGTATATATATATATATATATGATAGATCGCTAACCACTACACACATTTTTTTCTCTGCTTGTTTCTCTCCTTGTTTCTTTCTGTGTTCCTTTCTGTGGAAG
>NC_068996.1:4288778-4289200 GCF_001194135.2 Octopus bimaculoides | reverse complement strand
ATATCCGTTTCTCAAAAGCTAAAATTACCAACCACCTGTATGTTCACTACCCTTATTAAAATGTCTATTTGTGTTAGTACGTCTTTCTTACGTAACACTTGTGTATTGCCTATCTGCCTTTCCCCCTAAATCATTTTCTTTACCGCCACCACCACCACCCTCCTACCTACACACACTTTCTTCTCCGCCACCTCTCACTCCACCTCCTCCTCCTTCGTCTTCTCCTCCACCATTCTCTCTCTCTCTCTCTCTCTCTGTTCTGTCTTTCTGTCACTATCTCTCTAAATCTCGACCTGAACTTTGGCCTTTTCCGTTGCAGTCAGTTTACCCAAACACACTCAAGATCATTCAGCCAACCACTCTCTCACTCTCTCTCTCTCTCTCTCTCCCTCTCTCTCTCTCTCCCTCTCTCTCACCGTTTT
>NC_068996.1:4288191-4288604 GCF_001194135.2 Octopus bimaculoides | reverse complement strand
CTCCCTCTCTCTCTCTCCCCCTATCTCTCTCTCTCTCTCTCCCTCTCTCTCTCTCTCCCTCTCTCTCACCGTTTTGCATTCTGTCTGTCTGAATGTTTGTCTGTCCACCTGCTTTGCCCCCCTCTCTCTCTTCCTTTCTCTCTCTTCTTTTCCCTCTTTCTTTCTCACTGCACCAACATACACGCGTACTCTAACACACGTATGGGCATCACACAAGCACTTCCGCACATGCTCATAAATTCGGTTGTCTGACGATTGCCGGATACATACATACATACATACATACATACATACATACATACATACATACACACACATACATACACACACACACACACGTACATACATACACATACATACATGCATACATACATACATACACACATACGTACATACATAATACGTTAATACAT
>NC_068996.1:4286185-4288181 GCF_001194135.2 Octopus bimaculoides | reverse complement strand
ACATACATACACACATACATACATACATACATAAATACATAAATACATACATAATACGTTAATACATATATACAAAACATACATACATATATACATACATACATATATACATACATACATACAAACATACATAGATACATACATAATACATGCATACACACATACATACATACATACATACATACATACATACATATCGAAGACAGAAGATATATGAATGACAACCATGGTAGTCTTGTCTGTTATTTCAAACACATTGTTTTCATTATTTGTTACAGAGTTCAAATCAGATAGGTTCTGCGCGCGTGCGCGTGCATGTGTGTGTGTGTGCGAGACTGCTTGTGCGAATGTATGTATGTAAATATCTATGTACGTTTGTATTTATGTACGTATGTATTTGTTTATCTATGTATGTATGTATATATCTATCTGTCTGTCTATCTGCCTGTGTGCTTGTCTACCTATCATCTGTCTATACATATATATAAACACACACGTAAATGTCGAAAGATGAAAATGTGTGTTTAACACCGCGTTTCTGGATATGATTTCTTTATTTCTGAATTAAGGCAACCATTAATTTCATGTTAAGAAAAGTAGGAAAATATTTTAGTGTCTTAATTTCTCCAGCCGATCACACGGAGAAACGTGTTCGCCACCATTTTGGAAAACACAACCTATATGTATATACATATATATTAGAAAAAATAAGGTACTCAGATATCTGGATGGTTGTACATTTACAGATTTTTATTAATATGTCACATGTTTTTATAAATCATATATTAACGCTTGCATCTACTCTAGTAGATTCTTCAGATTTTAAATACATGTAAAATGACAAAACAAAGTTTAACAAAAATACAAGAGACGTCACAATTTTAATATTGTTAGTCTTACATTCGACGAAGAACAGAAAGTTGTGGAGTAAAAGTTATAACGTTTCGGACATTAGTTTTTCTTTTTTCGTGTACTTGAAGAAAGTCTTGGACAAACAGAGAAGAGAAAAAAAGGAGATGATAAAACGAATCAGGGAAAAAACGCACGAATGTTAGATTTACGAGGCGAATCCAGATTTTGTTTAATGAAACACATTGCTTATCAATGCCTCCAAAAATAAAAATGAAACAAACCACAGAAGTAAAAGTAAATTTGAAGTTTATTAAATATCTATCACGATGATTAAATATTTAAAACAATTCCTACTCTGTACAAATATTAAAAAATATGACGTTCATTTCTGCAGGAAAGAAATGCCAGGTACTCTTTCCTCTCGATTGCTAAACGTATTCGGCTTGCTTTTCAATCATAGAACTGTATCAATTGTGTTTGTGTTTTTTGTTGAATTGTGTGTTCGATTTTGTGAGTGCGTTTACTCGAAATAAAATGTGATGTGTTTCGAGTTATGCGCCCTTTGAATCTCTCGAATCATGCGTACATGCGTGTATCTATTCCGTATTCCCGTGCCCGTTCTCTGTTAGATGATAATTGTCAAAGGCTTGTGCGTTTATATTCGTGTTTGTGGGTCTAATGGAATGTGTATGGACCTTCCTTTTACTTTCCTCAATGCCTTGTCTTCAGTTATTGCCGCCGTTTTATTTTGCTCCGTTACTCTAATGTCGGCAAGAGTTATGCAAGATTCCATTAAGTAGGCATCTGGAAATACGCGACGATGGAAAATTCAAATTTTCTTCCCTTTTACTAATGTGCACGGGACGATCCGCAATACTGAAAAGCAATGGAACTACATTTCATCAAAAAATTTTCTCCAAAGTTGAATGTTTGAAAGAAAAGCAGAGACAGTACGTTTTGTAGGTGTTATACTTCTCTAACGCAAAATCATGGAATTGAAAGAGGCGTGATCGAAGTTACACAGTATAAACATAGACATATCCCACCCACCCCCACAGAAACATGCACACGCACGCACGCACGCACGCACGCACACACACGCGCACACACACACACACACACACACACACACACACACACACAC
>NC_068996.1:4284518-4285323 GCF_001194135.2 Octopus bimaculoides | reverse complement strand
CCACACCTGTTTTTTATTTTTATTTTTTTATATTTATTTATCTATTTTTTTTAAGAGGTCACCATCCTTAAACTTATTCCAATACAATGGTAAAAGGCATAAATAAATAAATAAATAAATAAATAAATAAATGGTGAATAGGAAGGTCAATACCCCCTTCTCTCACTCTTACCCACTACCCATCTGTCTATCTGTCTGACTATGTATGTATGTATGTATGTATGTATGTATGTATGTATCTATCTATCTATCTATCTATCTATCTATCTATCTATCTATCTATCAGCCTATCTATATTTCTATCTATCCATCTCCATTGTCTTGGAACCGCGCCCCGAAAAACAAAAACAATGTTCTCTTCCAAACAAACCCCACAAAAAACATCTGTTTTTATATAAATGAACAAGCTGTTTGTACATTCACAAAATTCTGTTTGACAAGTTCAAGAAAGGAATGAAAGCGTTAATAATAATGAAGAAATAAAAAGATTGTTTTCCAAAATTCTGACTACTTTTTTTCTCAATATATATATATATACACACGCACATGTCTACATATACACATAGACTCACGCGCGTACACATGTACACATACATACACCCTCTGAACAGGTATGAACTTAGAACAGGTATGAATACATCATACTTCTTCTTCGTACACAGTAAAACAAAGGAGATCGCGTTGGTGTTTCGTGGCTCACTGACCACGTGATTCCTAATCTACCGTCTTCTCTCTATGATATTTACGTTCGTCAAAATTTATAGCTTATTTACTGCGAGGTTCCTTACAAAAGCTCAACGATAAA
>NC_068996.1:4281798-4283883 GCF_001194135.2 Octopus bimaculoides | reverse complement strand
AAATGCTTTCTACGTGTCTAGTTGGCCCCTTATTCAGGTTCAACATATATCTCTATCACATCCTTCTGCAACCGCCCGCCCACCCCGTGTCCCACCCATCCAACACCTAAAAACACCGAAAGTTTAATGGGTTCATCTTTTTAATCGTTTGGAAAGGGCCTTGTGAATATTGTATAAATAGATTAATGTTGTACGGTAGGATCTGAGAAAAAGAGTTCAAAATTGTTTATTTATTTATTCAGTGGCGAAGGGGCTCCAGAAAGAACGTACCAGGGTACACATGCACACATACATGTTCATACACACACGCACAGCCCCCGCCCCCACAAACATACACATACACATACATATACGTCTGGGCTGTATGTGCTTATCAGAGAGTGTCTGTGCGTGTATGCGTGTTTGTATTATTTACGTATGTAAATGTGGATTATATATATATATTTATATATATATACTAGCATATATATATATATATATATATATATATATACTACCAGAGATACCCGGCGTTGCCCGTGTTACATGCAATTGAAGAATTAAACTTTTCTGTTATATTTTCTCTAATGAACTGGAATACCTATGATTTCGAATTTCATCAAAATTGCAGATGAGGGTTCTTTCCCTCTTTACACACCCTAAAAAAATTCTAATCATGACACATGTATCCCATGCTAATGATCTTTATGCGCAGATTCCAAAAGACGAATGATCACAAGAAGCACTTCTCATAAGGATTCTATGACCCCCACCCCAGAATGGAGACCTTAATTCCCAAATTTTAAGTCATTTTTTATGATACAAAACTACGTCAAAAGTAATGAATGGATCTTTATGAAATTTCGAAATTATATTCTATGCATAACGGCCATAACCCCCATGAACATTCATATATTTTTGCTGTTGATAAAATTTTAACCATAGATATTAGACACAAATGAATATTCCTAAAATTTCAACTTCTTAGGAGTTAGTAAGACCCCTTAATGGGGGCTTAACTCCCACAATTTAGTTATTTTTCCTAAGCCAAGACGAATACAATTGTAGTCTTGGAATCTGTAGAGTCATCCGAGCATACAAGATGAGCATTGTTTGTAATTCAATGGTACAACAGTGTAAGAGTTTGCTTTGAGATATACTTAGATTGTGATTTCTGCAATGTGGTGCATAAATTGTCAAGTAAAGGAGAGGCATCTTTGCCTCCACTGATTCAGTTGCAAAATGTTCAGTAAAGTTATTTGGTTGCAGACTTCCTTTGAGTCTTTTTATTATCACTGGGTCATATATAGTCCCCGATGGTAACATTGATTTCAAGGCCTTCCCAGATGAGTGACTGGTTATTGAAAGACATTTATAGATTGTAAATTTATTCTGTCCTGTTACCTATCGGTATAGTGGTCATTTGCAAACCCCCAAAGGTGACACTTTCATTTCCCCTCACCCCTCACATCACACAGTTGTTAATGTTTGAGTTGGGTCACGCCCTTCCAATTGCTATAGATCCGTAATGCATCTTACGGCTGTGCCTGTCACCTGAATGGTGAGGAATTCTACATTGGGGAGTAGTAACGGGTAGGGTAGGGTAGCTAACTGCTTATTGTGATCATTCATCTCTTGGTTTCCTGTAGCTTTGCTCTCTTTTACAAACCCCAGTGAACATACATATATTTCCTATTTCAAAGAAATTCAAACAATACATATAAAACCCAAGTTAAAAAGATTCTCAACAATTCAACTTCTCTGGTTTACATTAAGACATCCACCCCCAATAGGGGGCTTAACTCCCACATTTTAGAGCTCCATGACCTCCATTCTCAGGAGCAAAATCCTTTTAACAGGTTCCATAAGACTGGAATTTTGGAATCTGCACATAATGATCAGTAGTATGGGATACATGTGTCATGATTGGAATTTTTTAGGGTGTGTAAAGAGGGAAAGAACCCTCATCTGCAATTTTGATGAAATTCGAATCATAGGTATTCCAGTTCATTAGAGAAAAATATAACAGAAAAGTCTAATTCTTCAATTGCATGTAACACAGGCAATGCCGGGTATCTCTGCTACTATATATATATATATATATAT
>NC_068996.1:4273547-4274007 GCF_001194135.2 Octopus bimaculoides | reverse complement strand
GGTTACCGTGGTCTTTTCGTAGGTTTTTCTTTCCACGGATAACCTCCCCATTTATTGGGAATTTTCTGTATTATTTCGTATTTTTTGTAAATACCCCAAACGTTTTGCGATGTTTTTTTTTCATCGTTGTCCCCACTTTTGTTTTTTTGTTTTTTTTTCTGCTTTGTTTTCGCCCGCCTCGAAAAGAAAAAAACTCTACATTTGTATTTTGTCCCCTCTGTGTTGAGCCCTGTGTGGCTAATAAAGAAACCTATCTATCTATCTATCTATCTATCTATATATATATATATATCTATATATATATACATACATACACATATATATGAATACATGTATTTATGTATATGTATACAGATACGCACATACATGCTACGGTTTCCCTTATTTTGTGATTGATGTAGATTGATGTAGATAGAGTGTATATATATATATATATATATATATATATATATATATATAT
>NC_068996.1:4272396-4273537 GCF_001194135.2 Octopus bimaculoides | reverse complement strand
ATATATATATATATATATATATATATATATATATATCTAGAGATGTTTGTTTACAGGTGTTTGAATTAATATATATCTATATATATGCGTGTGCGTGTTTGTGCATGTGTATGTATGTGCATGTGTATATACAGACATGCATATATAGATATATATAGATATAGATACATATATATATATGTACACAAACACACACCCACAATTACGTATGATTTTCTTTGGGACTTATTGTAGTTCGCTTGTGCAAAATTCATTTACTAACAAAGTGACACTCGACGCCTATTTGCTTGAATCAAGACAGTTTCAGGGATCAGCGAAATCCGCGTGAGTTAACAATGTTTGCAAAGATATAGATGTTGGCGTTCATTTACTCACACTCATATAATGTTTGTACATGTCTCTTCAATGCACGACTGTGCGCGAGCGCGCGTGTGTGTGCGTGTGCGTGTGCGCCTGATTAGTTGTTATGTATGAAGAGTATATGCTTCATTCGCACGTGACTGCGTGTACATATTCATCCCAGGAAATTCAAATGGGGGAATCTTCGGTTTATTTTACAAATCTTCATTGTACCACTAATCGATCTGTTGGAAGTGAGTCAGTCTGCTTTGTTCTTTCATGGAAAACCCTGTTTCCAGTTTGTTTTTTGTTTGTTTTTTATGCAAATCCGCTGTTACGTAGTCCGTTGTACCTATGGTAACAGATACAAATGAAAATGGATAGCGAAGATTTAAGATCTGCGAGTTCCGCATTACGTCACCATAGATATTCTCTTAGACAAGACTTTTTGCAACTTCGGTGCATGACTTTTGTTCCCTGCGTAATAAAAACCATTTTGTGTTTGCAACAAGTTGTTATTTTATTGTAATTTTCCGCTGTTATTCCTTATTTGTAGATTGTTGCTATTGTGTACCAGTGGGGGTCGATTAATCGAATAGCACCCCCTCCACAAAAAATTTCAGGCCTTGTGCCTTTAGTCGAAAGGATCATCATCTTTGTCATCATCATCATCATCATCAACATCACCGTCACCATCATCATCACCATCATCATGATCATCATCATGATCATGATGATGATGATGATGATGATGATGATCATCATCATCACCACTACCACCACCATTACCACCACCACCACC
>NC_068996.1:4265801-4272015 GCF_001194135.2 Octopus bimaculoides | reverse complement strand
CACCACCAGCACCACCAGCACCATCACCACCACCACCACCACCAGCACCACCAGCACCACCACCACCACCACCACCACCACCGTTATTGTTGTTGCTACCTCTATTATACTTATTTACTTATGTTGTTGTGATGGCTGTTGTGATGCTGCTGCTAGTCCCGGTTCTGTTGGTGCTGGTGCTGCTGGTTGTAGTGATGATAGTTTTAACGGTGGAGGTTTTGGTTGTAGAGGTGGTAGTATATCTTTGGCATAGGCATTTCACAGAGATCCGCTTAAGAAGTGAAGCTGTGGATTCTCCAAGTATCCATTTCAAGTATCCGAAATATTGGAAATACATTGACACTACAAATGCGTTATAAAGCCTTATTAAATGTACAACTGTTGAGCTTTAGTTACTCTGACTTTACTCACAGCATCAACGTGTGTAACATTTTTCTCTGTCTTGAGATATTTGTAGCATTTGTCAGTGAAAGTCAGGCTATTTATATTCATACTCGTTGTCTGATCAATAAACTCTCCTTAATTCACTTCCGAAGATTAATACTAATCCTGAGACGAATCAACTGCTGTGTCTTTTGGGGAATACTGTGAGCAGCTAATTTTAACTGTTTGTTGGTGTCGAGAATATTCCCCGAGTCCCGTTTTAGGTCGTTGACGAAAACGAGAGAGAAAAAAAAAGATAGGTGTTCTTAATTTTGATCTCCTCTGTAAATCCTAACATGTAACCTTGACATTTCCTCAAACGGATGACAAGATTTTTCACTACTTGGACGAACAGCATTACAGACAAGCTGTCACCGTGAAATATCTCCTTCGATAACCTAATTCTGATTGTGGCTGTTATAGATGCATCGGTTCTTAGTGAAAGCTACGCAAACCATATTAAGGCCAGTTTTTCAACAGCATCTTCTCGAACAAATGGAGGTTTGAAAATATTCTAGTATCCGCGAGGTAGCAGCACAGTCAATCATCTTTTTATAGTCCAGCATCTTTGGCAGTAGACTTCGCTTGTTTTGCAATGATCTTAGAAAAACACATTTGAACACTCTGTATGCCACGTTTACTCAGAGCTGTATGTTATGAACTAAGAGTATTTTGCTACACTTGTCTTCGTGTTCTACGGCACATGCGTTGTTCTGGGTTTGGTTTTGATTAGTTTAGTTCATTGAGTTCAGCTGCTATTGTTTTTGAGACAGATTGACGAGAGCGAACCTGTAGAATGTAAATTTCCTTACCAATAACTAACTGTTGGCCTTTCCAAGGTAATTTTTCTATTTTCTGTCAGAAGGATTGCACAATTGATGTTCTAAATTTTGGAGAGATGTTTTCCCAGTACACACTTTATAATTCATTTACCTATTCTTCAAACGGGTTCTCCTTACATCCAAACTTCATCCACCCGAAAGAATTCAGATTGTTCCAGAGAAAAAAACATTTGCAACAATAATTGCAAAGACTTTTTCCTTTCAGCTCACAGAATGTGTTTAGGAAACAGCACATGTTACATGTTTCCTGAAAGTGTCTCTCGTCTGCAGACCTATAAGTTGTGACTGGTAGTTCGTGATTGTAATATTCGTTCTGAATCTTCTGATAGCATGTTTATTAGAAGTTTATCGATGTTTTTTGAGGAGTTATGTGATATATTTTCATTGGGTGAGTTTTCGCTCGATCTCTATTCCCTCTGTTTTTTGGTAAATGGCAATTGCAACACAACTCAGTAAGACATTATATGTCATGGCTTTCACTTTGTGCTGGACGCTTTTAGTAACTTGATCGATTACGGTAAACTTTAACTCAGTAGCTTCCCTACTGAATCGAGTCACGATCGTTCTTTCTTTTAGTGGCATCTTAGTATAGAGGACGCATGTAGTTCTACATAGTTGTTGCTGTGAGCTGCAGTTTGATCTATTTATATTCCTCGCTCATTTCCATTCGTTCGTAAGCGTGTACATGCAATGACGACAGACATGGCTCATGTTACTGCAATGGTTTTGTTTTGATCGTCGTTCGTGTTTAAAGCGATTGTCTCAAGGGAACATCCTACTGGTCTGTTAATACTGTTGTTTTTCTTGCATCTTGTGGATTTTTCTAAGTAGTACAACATCATTTCTCTTCAACGGATGTTGCTTGCTGATTCAATTATTTCGCATTGGTATTTCGAGTAATTTGAATATTTCACATCCCAGTAGTTCTTCACCCACTTCATGTAACCAATTAAGGGACCTTCTCCAGCCTTTTTTGTAGTATTGGCCAGATTTAGATTCAATTCAAAAGCCGTCCAGAATCTTTCGTGATAGTACTGCCATCTGCAAAAGCGGACTTTCTTAACGCACATTGTTCTGTAGGGATAATAAAAATATTATTTATCACTTTCATTTCACTGCTTGGTTCTGTTACGATCATCTCTAAAAACGTACTTCTTTACATTTATCCAAAATAAAAATATTTAAAACAATTTTTTTAAAAAACAAACTAATGGCAAAAATCTTAGGAGAAACGTTTATTTTTTTATATATATAAAAGAAGTCCTTTCCGAGCCATGGGTTCATAAAGTCGGTTTCCCGGATCTGTGTCGAGTATGTTATCTTTGCCCGTCGTGTCTATTTTTACTGTCTGCGTGACTCGAAATAGTTTCAAACATTTATTAAATTCTAATCGTGTCGCACAAGCGTTTCACATTATAAAAACTGATGTACAACATTTTGTAATGTTCTCTATTGCAAGTGCATGATAAGTCTTGGAATCAGGATCAGACGGTGAATTTTTCTTTACAACTACGCTTTTGTGATATTGGGGGTAACGCCATTTCCGAAAAATCCTCACTATTATGGCCAGTCCTAATTGCCTCTTGGCGTAATGACTATTACGTAAATGTAGCTCAAAGTCATCGACATAAAAACTGACATTAATTTTTATTCCATTTATAGATCCCATCATGTAGACTTTGTATTTCCTTTACACGACTGACATAGGTTTACTGCTGGAATGAAAAACATTACAGATAAGCTGCCATTGAAAGACTAATTCTGTTATATGGCTCTAGTAGTTACTTTGACTTTTGTCGATTGCTGTGTGGACCGTATCATTTTCAGTCTTTTAATGAAATCACTCATAAACTTTGGAATTTTAGCAAGGCGTAGTGACCCTATTATCCATGAGTTAGGGACAATGTCAAACGTCTTAAATTCTACTCATGCACCCAACCAACTAGACTCCTTTCTTTCCCCTAAACTCCTTTCTTTCCCCTTACCTGGTCATCACTCATCACCAGGTGTTTCACAGTGATTTTGGAAGAATATAGTCAAGCAACCTGTGTATAATTTACACATTACACCTTAGTTAGTTTTGCTTTTCCTCTCTCATGGTCGATAAAATGAACTACCACCAGGTACTCGGTATTGACTAAAACACTACCCTCGAAATTACTTGCTTTCTGCCCAAATTGAAAACCATTATGATTATAATAATAATAATAATTATTATTATGATTATTTTGCTGTTCTCGCTTAGCAAACTCTTTGCAATAACTCT
Organism: Octopus bimaculoides; assembly: GCF_001194135.2. Classification (NCBI taxonomy): domain Eukaryota; kingdom Metazoa; phylum Mollusca; class Cephalopoda; order Octopoda; family Octopodidae; genus Octopus; species Octopus bimaculoides. The sequence continues at coordinate 4,268,484 of NC_068996.1, read as the reverse complement.
GTCAATCTACTTCCATCCTGTCCTCCATTTTTGAAATGTTGTCCTTTATTATGTCAGATGTTCCTACGAGTACTACGTACTCTTTTACTCTTTTCCTTGTTTCAGTCATTTGACTGCGGCCACGCTGGAGCACCGCCTTTAGTCGAGCAAATCGACCCCAGAGCTTATTCTTTGTAAGCCTAGTACTTATTCTATCGGTCTCTTTTGCCGAACAGCTAAGTTACGGGGACGTAAACACGCCAGCATCGGTTGTCAAGCGATTTTTTTTTTGGGGGGGGGGATGAACACAGACACACAGACATATACGCACACACAAATATATATATATATATACATATATACGACGGGCTTCTTTCAGTTTCTGTCTACCAAATCCACTTATAAGGCTTTGGTTGGCCCGAGGCTATAGCAGAAGACACTTGCCCAAGGTACCACGCAATGAGATATTTATATTTTTCCATATTTTCGTTTTCCATATCCTAACGATTTCAACTCGTTATGATTTGTCAATCTTTCTGCTTCTTCATTTTCCGCGCATGTGTCGAACTTACGTGATGTATCAATGAGACATGATGTTACAAATTTTATCAACAAACGTTATCAGATTCCTTTGTGATCCAAGCGTTTATCTGTTTGCGCAGGAAAAACTCAGACGAATATTTTCCCAGTTTGGTGTTCATGCCATGTCATTCCATGCTCAACTACACCATTCCTGATAAAGTTTCCATCATATAGCCCTTATAACTTGGTCATATCATCACTTCTCGTACTCTCTCTCTCTCTCTCTCTCTCTCTCTCTCTCTCTCTCTCTCTCTCTCTCTCTCTCTCTCTCTCTCTCTCTCGCTCGCTCGCTCGGTGCAAGCTTCAAATATTCAGATATAATTGTGCCACTGTTTCATCATGCTTGCCATGCATTCTATTTTAAAGCGACGTCGCCTTCGCCAAATGCGTTTCTACGCTAAGCATTTGTTGTACGAGATTTGTCCTAAGCAGACACAATGGTACTTCCATTTTCTTTGCTCAGATAGGTCTTTTTTAAAGCTAATATCCAAAATAATTCTTTTCTCTTTATCCACTGCCTTCCAAATAATGATAATAACAAAAGCACTCAGAGAGCATAAACCGCTGCCAAGGCAACACCAACGTCCGCTCAATGATTAGCCGGAGATTATTTTTAAAATGAGAATATCTGAAATAAACTCAACTGTTCTCACAAACGAGAATACTAAAAATTAACCCAACTGCTTTCAAAAATTAAGTTAAAAAACTGTAAAAATAATCCAGAATCCTTGTCCGGTATCGGATCAATCCCCAAATCTTATCAGCTTGTGCCAGTCTTGAGGCCAAACATCCCTGAAAGTTTCATTCGTATCCATTAAGCGGTTCTTGAGATATTTTGTCCACGGACAAACAAACATGACTGAAAACAATACCTCCGCCTTAGCGAAGGTAATAATAATAAAAATAATGATGATGCTGATGATGATGATGACGATGTCAACGATGATGATGATGATGATGATGATGATGATGATGATGATGATGACGGTGATGATGATGATGATGATGGTGATGATGATGATGATGATGGTGATGATGATGATGATGGTGATGATGATGATGATGGTCACTCCCGTTGACTTCGAGATATGAGTGTTTGAAGGAAAGGATTCAATATAAAAATGGGATTGAAAATTATAGAAGCTGCGTCCATTTTCCTTGGATGGCGGCGAATTTGCAGAATTGTTATCAGTTCGGGGAAAATGCTTAACAGCATTTCTTTCGTTCCGTCCTTACGTTCTGAGTTCAAATTCCGCCGGGTTCGACTTAGCTTTCATCCTTCCGGGTATCAATAAAATAAATACCAGTAGAGCACTTGTGTCCAAGAAGACGACTTTCCCCCCTCACCTGATATTTCGGGTTTTGTGGCCATAATAGAAAGGATTATTATTACGTCCACCTTAGCGAAGGCTGAGGTATTGTTTACAGTGGTGTTTGTTTGTTTGTCCGTGGACAAGATATCTCAAGAACCACTGGATGGATTCAAATGAAACTTTCAGGGATATTCATTCGCGTAACTGGCACGAGTTCGTTAGATTTTGGAATCGATCCGGTACCAGTCAAGGATTGTGGATTATTTTTCTTGCTTTTCTTTTGCTTTTTTCTACTTAATTTCTGAGAGTGGTCGGGTTCGTTTTTAGTATTCTCGTTTGTGAGAGCAGTCGAGTTTATTTCAGATAATCTCATTTCAAAAATCATCTCTGGCTAATCGTTGAGATTAAGGTGTTGCCTTGGCGGAGGTTTGTGCTCTCTGAATGCTCTTATTATCATTCTTCTTCTTCTTCTTCTTCTTCTTCTTCTTCTTCTTCTTCTTCTTCTTCTCTTTCTCCTCCTTCTTCTCCTCCTCCTTTTCCTTCTCTTTCTTCTTCTTCTTCTTCTTCTTCTTCTTCTTCTTCTTCTTCTTCTTCTTCTTCTTCTTCTCCTTCCTCTTCTTCTTCCACTTCCTCTTCTTCTTCCACTTCTTCTTCTTCTTCTTCTTCTTCTTCTCCTTTTCCTTCTCTTTCTTCTTCTTCTTCTTCTTCTCCTCCTCCTTCTTCTTCTTCTCCTCCTCCTCCTTCGTCTTCTTCTTCTTCTTCTTCTTCTTCCATTTCTTCTTCTTCTTCTTCTTCTTCTCCTCCTCCTC
>NC_068996.1:4264243-4265633 GCF_001194135.2 Octopus bimaculoides | reverse complement strand
TTCTTCTTCTTCTTCTTCTTCTTCTTCTTCTTCTTCTTCTTCTTATTATTATTGTTATTATTATTATTATTATTATTATTATTATTATTATTACCAAGGCGGTGAGCTGGCAGAATCGTTAGCATGCTGGACGAAATGCTTAGCGGTATTTCTGCCCTTGCGGGCAAAAATTGAAACCGTTATTATTGTTGTTGGCGAGCTGACAGGATTGTTAGCAAGCCGGTCAAAACGCTCACCGGCATTTCTGAGTTCAAATTCCGCCGAGGTCGACTTTGCTTTACATCCTTTCGGGGTCAATGAAATAAGTACCAGTTGTACACTTGGGTCGATATAATCAACTCGCCCCCTACTCCCAAGATTTTAGGCCTTATGCCCATAGTATTTGGGATTATTATTGTTATTGTTATTGTTATTTTTGTTGTTGTTGTTATTACTTGGCTCAATGTCTGACTCGTTCGTTGTTCTTCTCACCTTTTTGTTTCCAGATTAAACAGATTTTGTCCATTACGACCAGTTCCAGTACACCGGTATATTTGGTAATCCAACATTATCCATTACCCACAGGTGCCAGATTAATAGAATCGTACTGTGTGCTTGTAAATACACACACCGACACACACACACGTACTTGTATGTATACTCATCTATATCTATGTCGGAATACACACACATGCATACATACATACATACATACATACATACATACATTCATACATTCATACATACATGCATACACACATACATACATACACACACATACATACATACATACATTCATACATACATGCATACACACATACATACATATACACACACATATATATGCATACATATACACACATATATATATTTATACATACATGCATACACATACATAGATACATACATACATAAATAAATATTCATACATACGTATATATACATATATACGCACATACGTACGTATACATACGCACTCGCATATACACATAAGTACATACACACATATCTATATATACATACAAATACGTACATTCACCCCCTACACATACATAAATACATACATATATAAATACATTTATGTTTGAATGTATGTTAATAGTGTCTGTGTGAATGTATGTATGCATGTGTGTGTGTGAGTGTGTGAGTGTATGTGTTTGAGTGTGTGTGCATGTGTGCAGACGTGTGTGTTTCAGTGTGTGTGTATGTGTGTGCATGAGTGTGTGTTCTGTGTGTATTTCAGTGTGTGTGTGTGTGTGTGTGTGTGTGATTGTGCGTGCGTCCATGTGTGTATTGTGTACGAATTTAAAAACAGACGGAATATACGGACGTCAGCTCGGTAAAACGGGAGAGAAAAAAGTAAGAAAAAAAAAGGCTTTCAATAGGAACTGAATAAAAATAAAAATATCAA
>NC_068996.1:4258718-4260115 GCF_001194135.2 Octopus bimaculoides | reverse complement strand
GCTAAATTGGTACTTATTTTATCGACCCCTTCAAAGGATGTAAAGGAAAGTCGACAAAATACTGCTAAGCCGGACAAAATACTGCCAAGCATTTTGTCCGGCGGGCTAACGATTCCGCCTCATAAAATATTAATGTGAGATCGGTCCAGGGTCGGTGGTTGTTATGTTTGAAAAATAGAAGGAATGGCTTGGATCCATATGTCTGTTTGTTTCATGGGGGTTAATCAAGGGGGGGGAGGGGTAGACAACGACCACAACGACGTCGACGGACAACAGCAGGAACAACAACAATATAAAAAGAGAAATGAAGAAAAGAAAAGAAAAGTTAGTGAAGCCTGAGTAAAAAGATAGCAAAGTTATGCAAGAAATGAATGAACACTTGTAAATGTGTGTGCGTGTGTGTGGAATACAAGTATGTGTATCTGTGTATATGGAATAGAGACAGATGCACTTACTTGTATACGTAGACATACACGTTGACGCGCGCCCACACACACACATACACACGCACACACAGAGAAACACATCAGACACACGCGCACACAAATACGCAAGTAAATATAAACTCTTAAACACGCATTCACACTTACGTGTATGTGTGTGTATTTTGTGTGTGTGCGAGAGAGAGTGTGTGTGTGTTTGTGAGTGAGTGAGAGAGAGTGTGTGTGTGTGTTTGGTGGTTGCGTATATGTGTATGTTAGTATTTGTTGTGTATGCCCGTGTGAGTGTGATTGCGCGCGTGTATGTATGTGTGTGTGTGTGTGTGTGTGTTTAACAGACGTAAGTATGGCTTTATGCAGTTTAGAAATTCGATTCACAGGTCCAGACTCGATCTCGCAACCCGTCAGTTTACGCAATTGTTTTCCATTAATAGTCTTCGCTTAATCAATACATTGTGGATGTTAGGAATTTGGTAAACGGAAATTGCTCAGAAGCCCGGTGTACTCACGCAAAGACCTATGTACTCACGCACACTCAAACAAACACAAACGTTTACTCACACACACACACACACACACACACACACACACACACACAATCACTCGTACATTCATACACAAGTCCATTAATACAAGCATGCTCACACACATGCACACATATGTCTGTGTGCGTCGTATGCTGACGAGCGTGTGTGTGTGTGTGTGTGTGTGTGCGTGAATGAGTGTGTGTTTGTGTGTGCGTGTGAGTGCATGTGCGCGTGTATGTGCGCGAGTATGTGTGATTACTGGAGTCTAAAAACTAATGTTCTTTGTACCTGATCACTGTATGTAGCAAAAAGTAGCGGTTCGACAAGAAGACTACGATAAAGTATGTACTCGTGGTAGTGGTGGTTGTGGCGGCGGCTGTGATGGTGGTGATGGTGGTGGTGGTGGTGGTGGAGGTTTTGGTGGTGGTGG
>NC_068996.1:4253101-4256061 GCF_001194135.2 Octopus bimaculoides | reverse complement strand
TAGTTATTGTTCGATTCACCGTTCTCTTGGATTACCATAAGAGCGACTAAGCATTCCACAGACATGTACAGGTCAGTGAGGAAACTTTTCGCTCATCGATGACTTTCCTTCACTACTCACAACTCTAGGCTGTTTTCTACTTCTATCTTACCGGATCTCCACTTTTTAAGCTCTACAAAACGGCAGACGATCTCGTAGTTTCCCTTTAAATTTTTGTTGCGCTGCTCCGGATGGTTCTCTGAGGGACGCTACCAGATTTTGTTGGTTTAGAATTGTCACAAACGCTTCTGTAACTTTTGATTTTTGTTTTACTATATAGGGGTATTGGCCCTGCTCAAAACCATTTTTATGTCTTGAAAGACTTGATCCATATCCATCTAACTGCATACCTTCACTTATCTGGCGTGAGTGGCTCAGCCAAGGTCTTGCACTCCACTGTCACAGGCCTCAGAATCAATGGGGCACTAAAACCGCCATATTGTAACATGGACTGGACCTTGTGGTGGAGAAGCATGCATACCCTGAACATAATTCTCAGATAGAATCAGCCGGACACAGCGGTAAGAGGATGTATCTTTTCAATTGCAAACTATTTGACGGGTTTCTCTACACTTTCCATCTATCGACATTCACTCACAATGTATGGGTCAACTCGATGTTGTACAAAATGACATTAGAGCAAAGTGTGTCGAATCCAAGAAAGAATTCGCGATTAAGAAGCAAATTTCTTAACGACACAACTGTACTGCATATACATACATACATACATACATACATACATACATACATGCATACATGCATACACACATACATACATACATACATACACATACATACATACATACGTAGTAACATCGATAGGCTCTACATGAAAAGAGATAAAGAAGGCAGAGGCTTGAGATCTGTCCAGACAGTTTTCGAATCTTCGAGTGATGCATAGTCTTTTTCAGACATCAGTTGCTAAGCAACAGCGGCAAAAATAATACACAAGATTAGTGCTGAAAAGTGAAGAAAACAATATCATATTGGTCGGAAGCACTCTTTTCTTGATGACTTCACACAGAGCCCGAAACCAGCCGGACTAGCTTACCTAAAGGAAACCTGGCGGTGAAACGCTAAGCATACCAAATGTAGACCATGCATAGATATGTTTCTCCAAGACTTGAAAAAGATAGTAACATTGGCATGAATTGAAGCTTCTCTTGGATTCTTGGACATCACACTTCGAAGGTTATGCATTTGCAACAATGAAGCCCTTGGAGTTCCATGATGCAACGGAAGATGATTACATCATATTTTTGTGGAAGCCATCACACTTGTGATTAGCAGCTGCCGAAATATGTCGTCAAGGCAATACTTTCTTATGTCGCAAAAACAGTACACAACGCCATCCGGAAAAACGACTATCCTGGAATAAATATAGAGCATTTTCCTGTTATTGAATACGTAGAGAAACATCAGCACAGGGAATACTGTTGGATCTGTCCTATGAAAACATCTGTCAAGTGTACGTATCACAGGCCGGATAGTGTTGCCAGCGATAGACAAGGAAAAGTATGTACCATCATAGAGGTCAGCTGTCCTGCTGATGGCGAATATCTTTTTGAGAATCAGAGAGGATCATGATAACAATGAGCAACTGCTACGAAATCTGCAGCTTTTACATCCGGATTACAAATTTACACTTATACCAATAATAACTGGAGCACTTGGTCTTGTAAGTAAATGCCTAGCTGTCAGTCTGGATAAGTTTGGATTTCCAGAAAAAGAAATCAACTGATTTGTACATTACAAATGCAGCTTGTAAGTGGAACACTAAAGATATGCAAGACTTTTCTTAGGATTAAAATGTGACTTTGGTTTCGTTATCTACATTCCAATGATGGAGCCTTGTATTTTTGTTGGAAACTGGCTCCCTCCTCAGGGGAAGATTTATAATAATTAAAAAATAGAAGAGACATACACACATACATAACTATCAACAACTGCCTCGAAACCTCCAGGTTCTTTATCCGGATAACAAATTTACATTTGAAGTAAAAATAAAAAGTAAATTTACAATAATAATTGGTGCACATAGTCTTGTAAGTAAATGCTTGTCAGTCTAGATAAGTTTGGATTTTTAGAAAAAGATATCAAATCATCTGATTTGCACATTACAAATACAACTTGTAAGCGGAACAGTAAAGATATGCAAGACTTTTCCCAGGTTTAAAATATGACTTTGGTTTTGTTATCTACATTCCAAAGATGGAGCTTTGTATCTTTATTAGAGACCAGCTCCTTCTTCAGAGGAAGAATTTAAATAGCTAAAAATAGAAGAGGAACATACATACATATGTGTTTATACATGTGTTTATGTGTTGAAGCGCAGGCGTTGTTGTGTGGTAAGAATCTTGCCTCTCAACAACATTGTTCCGGGACTCAGTCTCACTACGTGGCACCTTCAGCGTCTTCTACTATAACCTTGTGAGTAGATTTGGTAGACAGAAACTGAAAAGAGCCCGTCATGTGTGTGTGTGTGTGTGTGTGCGTGTGTGTGTGTGTGTGTGTGTGTGTGTGTGTGTGTGTTTAGGTCTGTGTTTGTCCCCTAATTCGCTTGACAATCGATGTCGGTATGTTTATGTTCCCGCAACCTATCGATTCGGCAAAAAGGACCGATAGAATAAGTAGTACTAGGCTTGCAAAAAATAAGTCTTGGGGTCGATTTTCTTGACTATAACCCTTAAAGGCGATGCTCCAGCATGGCCGCAGTCAAATGACTGAAACGTGAAAAAGAATAAAAGAATATACATATATATATGTATGCTTTATTTAAAAGCAGCAGAAATATAACAAAAGACTGTTACTCGGAGTTTCACGTTCCCGTTCATCGGACAGTTTTCTAACAAAACTGTTTTCTAACAAAACTGTCCGATGAACGGGAACGTGAAACTCCGAGTAACAGTCTTTTGTTATAT
>NC_068996.1:4249415-4250410 GCF_001194135.2 Octopus bimaculoides | reverse complement strand
ATATATATATATATATATATGAACACATACTAACACACACACATATACATATATATCATCGTGACAGGGAAAGTAAAATGATAATGATAGAACTGGGAGAGAGAGAGAGAGAGAGAGAGAGAGAGAGAGAGAGAGAGAAAGACAAGTGAGATAGGGGAGAGAGAGAGGGAGAGTGAAAAGCATTGAAGAGCAACTAGTAATGTTTAGTAATGGCGTAGCTTGTTGATAATAAATGAAGTTTAAGAAAGAAACAAAAGTAGGAGGAGTTAAAAATAAAATAGAAATGGGTGGAAGGAGAGACTGGGTGGGGTTATATGGTGATAGAGCGGGTGGTGGTGTGAGTGGATGGTGAATAGCATACTGAGGGGTAGCGAGTAAAGGACGGAGTAGCAAAGAGGGATTTAGAGAGGGAAAACGTAAGCCATACACTTGATGAATAGAAAGAAGAGTGAGTGTGAGGGGAGGAGAAAAATCGAGAGAGGGAGAGAGAGGGAGAGGGAGAGGGAGAGAGAGAGAGAGAGAGAGAGAAAAGAGGGAGTGTTGTGTGTGTGTGTGAGTAGATGTTAGTGAACCAGTCAGTGGGTGCGTTAGTGATTGCTAGATAATGCTTTAGCGTGCTTATTGTCATGGGTATTTACATGCATGTAAGGGTGTGTGTGTGTCTTTGTAGACACACACACACTTGCATATACACACACATACACATACACCCTCCCCATATTTATACATATGTGTATGTGTATATATGAATGTGTATCTATCTATCTATCTATCTATTCGTATATATATATATATATATATATATATATATATGTTGTTGTACTTGGGGACGGTCATATTGCCAGTTTAGCCAATAAAAACACACGCACTGTATATTTGGTGTTAATTTGCTTCAGCTTTATATTACATTAATCTTAATCTTATTTCGGCCAGAGTTCTTTCGTCACACACATACATATATTGTATGTATATTTATATGTATATACATACATATA
>NC_068996.1:4243261-4245180 GCF_001194135.2 Octopus bimaculoides | reverse complement strand
GCTGACCTCCCCTGTTCGAAGGTTATAAAGGACACAGGTTCGTGTGTCACATAGCTAGCTAGAGGCGATGGCTTCTTGGAGCTAATTCACGGCAGCTTTCGTCCTAATTTTGGGACTGCCATGTTGGCTTGGCGATAACTATTAATATATATATATATATATATATATACATACATACATGCATACATACACACACACACACACACACACGCACATACACACACACACATATATATATATATATATTACGGAGATGTACTTGCATAGCAAGCGACCTGATCTGAGATCGTGTGCTGGAACGAAAACAATCGCACCGTGGAATGTGTTTATACGCCATTTAAGAAACACACAAAAACCGTTAGATTCACTTCAACATTTGGCAAATTAAATTTAAATGTTGAAGTGAATCTAACGGTTTTTGTGAGTTATTTTAAATGGCCTATAAACACCTTGCACGCTGCAATTGTTATATATATATATACGGATCAGATCTGTTTGATTCAAATTCGTTGGTACTCCAAGAGTTTCATGCGTGATGCTAATCTTCAGCTATTTTGAATTTGAATGAAAGAAGTCAATTGTTCTTACCGTAAGGTGGCCTGTGATTGGTCGAGGAAGGTCACGTGGTATCGTGGGTTGAAGTTGGTATAACCGTATATTAGGGACGACAGTTAGTTGGAAAACGTTGAGTAATGAAGAGGAAATAGAGTATGTGGTGGACAAGAAATCGACCACGTGGTGGACAGGAAATCGACCGCGTGGTGGACAGGAAATCGCTCAGGTTGTTAGAGGGGAGGTAGGAAGGGGCGGTATGCGAAAGTATATAGTTGTGTGGATTTTCCTTGCAGGAATTTGGATATTTCTCAGCGAGTACGGTAGTGGTTGTCTTTCCATTGCAAACTTTTATTCAGACGTTCGCGAATGGCGTTCAACAGAATCTGGAGCAATTTGTACGAGTGAGTTTGACAAACAAAAGATGGGCGTTCAACACATTTATTGGGAGTTACACGTATGGATCCAGACATTTTCAATCAAATTCGTTGGTACGCTTGAGTTTCAAGTGTGATGCTAATCTTCAAACCATTTTGAGTTTGAATGAAAGAAGTTGATTGTTATTACCGTAAGTTGGGTTGCTATTAGTCAAGGAAGGTCACCTGGTGTCGTGATTTGAAGCTGGCATAACTGTTGTTTTTAGCATGTCGGGTTTTCTGGTGGTGGTCTGGTATTTTTTAAGTTTACTATTTCAGTAGAATTCTACGCATGCGGGAAACATCAGACAAAACTGAAAGATTGGGAGATTTTAAGTTTTTGAAAGCGGGTAGGTGTTGGGTGCGTGAGGTGGGGGAAGGGGCATTGAGTGTTTCTTTAAGAAAAATTAAACTATAAAATATATATATATTTCCCAGATTTGTAATCTCTGTATTTTTCTACGAAGAGAACAAAAAAAAAAAAAAAAAATTGTAAAACTCACAAATTAGGAAATTGCGGTAGGAATGGGAGGAAATTAAAACTTTGAAAATGTGATTTCTGGACAAAATCGTATTAACCCCCTTTTTATACGATGAAACAATACATAGTTTGTGCGATCCTTCTTAAGAACAGAAAGCACTTTCATGCAAACCCATGCAAAATTGTACCCTCCCCCTTCACCATTAACTCTATATCTGTGCCGATTCTGTCCATAAGAAAGGAGCAAATAATGCAATGTGCCCGGAGGCCATAACACCCGGGTAGTGCCAGGATGCACTGCTAGTGTATATATATATATATATATATATATATATATATATATATATTAATAAATTATAGGGTAGTAAAAAAATTTTAGAAATTTTATTTACCACCAGTGGTCTAGCGAGAGTAAAAAAACAGTCAATAGACTATGTATTATTCATTTAAAATGCAGAGATGCCTATAAT
>NC_068996.1:4242325-4243251 GCF_001194135.2 Octopus bimaculoides | reverse complement strand
TATATATATATATATATATATATATATATATATATATATAATCTGCGGTTGGAATGTAGCTGGAACGCGCAAATGTCAAGCAAACATTGATATAATGCAATAAGTCTTTGGCCTTCTTCATCGAATGAAAATTGGCAGAAACAATCCCCGTGGTTGTGCCAGAGATTTAATGGTTGAGGGCAGAGGGGAGAAAAAATAATAAGAAAAGACAGAGGGAGGGATGGTATAAGTAGCGGAGGGAGAGGAAATAGAGGTAGTGAAGGAGAAATGAAAGTTGGTAGGAAGAAGGAAGATTTCTATGACATGAAGTCAGGTCACTGGTGTTTCTATCAGGATTTCTAGCCCATCAAGTAATGAGAGTATCATTAATAATCATGCTCCGTACTATAACCAGGCTCTCCAGAGCGTAGCAGCTTCCACGAGAAGATATCATATGTCTCCAATACTAGACTAAAAACAAAACTGGCTCTTCTCTTTCCTAGTGCGGAATCTAAGCCTGTCAGGCTTAACTTCAAACCATCCACATCATATGACACTGCTCGTGAATTCCTCTACAGTCAGTACTGCGGCCATGCTGGGGCACAACGCTGAAAAGATTTGGTGGATCCGATTTTTTTTAAACCCGATATTTATTCCGTAATACTATTGCCCAACCACTAACTGACGGTGGCGTAAACACACCAACACCTCTTGTCAAGTGGTGGTGAAGGACAAAGACGCACTCCCCACACACATACACATCTGTTGTAATAATGAATGAAGCTAAATAATGATATTTTGAAACTATTTAATTCGTACATTTCAGATTTACGTAATATGTAATAGGAAATGCATCCATTATCTAAAAGTTCCACATATGTGTGTGTGCATGCTGGTGTTTGTTTTTGTATGTATGTATATATGTATGTATATATATATATATATAT
>NC_068996.1:4240578-4241827 GCF_001194135.2 Octopus bimaculoides | reverse complement strand
TATATATATATATATATATATATATATATATATATATATATATATTTGTATGTACGGCATTGGTTGAGCAGTATTCGCTCGGACACTGCAGCTTCCGATATAATGATCCGCTAAATATTTAAAATTGCTGTCTGAATCACGACGCAAGTGACAAGGCCCGATATCTAAAAAGGACTGCTTATTCACAACAACAAAAGACCTAATGGCCGCCACATCTATGTCGGACAGTAACGTGTGTCGTGTGCAAAGGCTGGGCACGGCTGTTCATTATCATAAATAAATAAATAAATAAATAATGCTTATCAGTACCCGTCCCACCCTTATTCTGTTGCAGTTGAGAGTATAACAACGGGGTGTAGGAGGGTAGAGATTATATGCAAACATAACTTTGTCGGCGTTTCGCTTAACAACGAAGAACACTTTTAAACTGTCGTCCGTTAAGTTAGAAATAGCAGCTTTATATATTCTGTTCTACTCTAGGCACAGGGCCCGAAATTTTGAGGGAGGGGCGAGTCAATTAGATCGACCCCAGTATGTAACTGTTACTTAATTTATCGACCCCGAAAAGATGAAAGGCAAAGTCGATCTCAGCGGAATTTTAACACAGAACGTAAAGACAGACAAAATACTGCTAAGCATTTCGTCCGGCGTGCTAACATTTCTGCCAGAAAAGTATTTATGTATTATTCTCAAAAGAATCACGCAATATTACACTCAACACGAAGACTTTATTATAAGTGGACAACGCATAAGTGGTGGAAGTAGTAGTAGTAGTCGTAGAAGTGGAAATGAATCTCCGTCGTTGGTCGATGAGGATTTAATTGTGCGAGCAACCAAATTACCTGCTCTTGAATTAACGGCTAAATCGTTAAGCGTTCCACAAATGTGTGCAGCGTTAACGAAATTCTCAGGCAGAATCCATAAATGCATGAACGAAATTTGCTTTGTGGGTGAAAATACAAGTCCAAAATTGTTTAAAACAAGGTCGATATTTTTCAATCTTAATATCGAAACGAGCACAGACACAATAATCGCTTCTATTACGGGTACAAGGCCGGGAATTCTTGGGTAGGGTTATAGTCGGTTACATCGACTTCAGTGTTCAACTGGTGCTTATTTTCGGAAATTTGTACTCAGAACGTATAGACGGAAGAAATGCTGCTAAGCATGTTGTCCGGTACGGTGACGTTTCCGCTAGCTCATGATAACAGAAATAATAATAATAATAATAATAATAATAATAATAATA
>NC_068996.1:4235508-4240568 GCF_001194135.2 Octopus bimaculoides | reverse complement strand
TAATAATAATAATAATAATAATAATAACAATAACAATAATAATAATAATAATAATAATAATAATATTAATAATAATAATAGTAATAATATTAATAATGATAATAATAATGATGATAATAATAATAATGATGATGAGGATGATAATAATAATAATAATAAAAATAATAATTATTATTATTGTTGTTGTTGTTGCTGTTGTTGTTGTTGTTGTTGTACATTTACATCAACCAAATCAAATAAATCAAATAATGGAAGAGTAATGTTTCAAATCAATCGGAAAATGTTTCTTCGTTCATTTTGGCGATGACATTTTTCAAATGGATGTTGAATGTTTTTATTGCCCCTCCAAAAGTTTGGGGTTTGCGCTGGAAGCCCCTGTTCCCTAGCCTATGGTAGAATCAGTGTGACACACTGTGTGGAGAAGGCTGTACATTTTGAATTAGAGTTAGAATCAATCCGACTAGCTTCTATTTGTTTCTCCCAACAAATCTAATTTCATTCACAACGTTACCCGAAGATATAAATGACACTTACCGAAGACAACACTGTGGGACCGTTCCTGGGACCGTACCTGGGACCGTACCTGGGACCGTTCCTGGGACATAGTGGTTGCGAGGTGAACTTCCTCACCACTCGGCCATACAACACCTATATGATAATTTACAATATATAACAATTTGCAATAACGACGTGCACAGAAAAATAAAGGAGATTACCTTGACAAATTTAATGGTCCAGTGACCACTGGCCAAAAGACACAGGAGCCTGAATATGATGGATCGACTATGTAGAAATAGCAGCCAAGTGCTTTGTGAAACACCCACTACTACATTAACTGAAGCATACGTTGGATGTAAGAAATGTGATATACCGTACTTGAACAACAATAACAACAGCAACAACAACAATAATGATAATATCTCTTATTTGTCACAAAAGGAATCAGATGAGACGGACACTACAAGTAGGATTTACAATTTGTGTGGATGCTTGCATAAAAAGTGAGGCGGAAGAAATGGAGATGTTACAGGAGATAAGATAAAAATTATTCCTTATTTACAAAGTATGTGAACAGATGAATGATGCAGAGCTCCTGACACAGGAGAGGCCCAACCAAGGAACCATATAAATCCAGGACCATCCTGTCCTCCAAGTTCACAATCCCTTATCCAACTGTTGTTCTCCGATCTATATGATCATGCTTAGAGTAGTTCCATTCATCCGAGCTATTTTGGCCAGTCGTCCACCTTTTCACAAATTACTTAGAGAAGAGCAGTTCCCTCTACCCCCTCAGTTTTCTTTCGCCACAGCCACTTGAGAGAGGAACAAACCTGCCACTCCTTGTTAACGGTAGAAAGTGGCGTGGTTCTCACGATGGACTCATCCAATATCCGAATACTTCCCACACACGACAATAGCTGTTCAAATTAGTAATGCTCGGACACAGCACACATACGTGCAGTTCGGTTTCGTCACTAGGTGCTCGTCTCAGTCAGTACAGCCTGAGAACATTTCTGTTTATCTTGAAACTGTAGTGCCTCTCAGTAGCATTCAAAGCTAAAGATTTCTGCAAGTTATCAATAGTAACGCCTGATCCTAAATCCCTTCGAAACAGACTAACTCGTCTTCGTTACTGCTAAGAATTTCCCGAGAACGTCAGTTGTTGCTCACCTTTAATTAAATATATATATTGTTAAAACAGAACTTGCACCGACCGCATTGCCAAACTAGTAGAGAGCGGTAAGCGCCTGACGATATTGGCATTCATTCATTCATAGCATTTTTTTTCTTTCCAAGGACTACAGTTCCGTTAAAGAGATAAACTGCAGAAAAAAACATGCCTTGCAAGCGGATTCCACGCAAGCTCACCCCGCAGGACAGCCTGTAGGTGTCGCAACCTCAGAAGTTGTCTGCACAACGGTGTATTTCGGTTGTCTGCATTATGTCCATAATTGTTCATCATTAACGTGCTGACTAAGTAAGCAGCAAAGATAATGCATCGGCGCAGAAGTGGCTGTGTGGTAGGTAGCTTGCTTACCAACCACATGGTTCCGGGTTCAGTCCCACTGCGTGACACCTTGAGCAAGTGTCTTCTACTATACCCACGGGCCAACCAAAGCCTTCTGAGTGGATTTGGTAGATGGAAACTGAAAGAAGCCTGTCGTATATATGTATATATATATATGTATGTGTGTTTGTGTGTCTGTGTTTGTCCACCCACCATCGCTTGAAAAACCGATGCTGGTGTGTTTACGTCCCTGTAACTTAGCGGTTCGGCAAAAGAGACCGATAGAATAAGTACTAGGCTTACAAAGAATAAGTCCTGGGGTCGATTTGCTCGGCTAAAAGGCGGTGCTCCAGCATGGCCGCAGTCAAATGACTGAAACAAGTAAAAGAGAGAGAGAGAGAGAGAGAGAGAGAGAGAGAGAGAGAGAGAGAGAGAGAGAGAGAGAGAGAGAGAGAGAGATAGAGAGAGAGAGAGAGAGAGTAACCAACCCGATACTGGAATATTAATTATTTAAAAATAAAGAATAATGATTGTTCAGTTCATAGTAAAAAAAAATGCTAAGTTAATCTACAGAGTTAAATAAATTAATCCACGGAATTGAGTTAATATTAGGTAACCGTAATATCTGCCGCCGTACAATGTGTGTCGTTATTAATCACATGAGCCATGATTTCAGTGCCGTAATATATAAAATATAGTCGTAATGAGACAGAAATTAAGCTGCTTCCGTATCATTACAGAGAGAAAGGGTACACATGTGTTATAATGCGTATATATGCGAATTTGGTGATTAGGTTACACTGAAGATATTCTTTCATATGACTCTATAACATACCAATACTGAATATATGTACAATTCATAAGAATATATGTACAACACTGAATGTACTCGTACACCAGAGATAAAATTGAAGTTGTTAAGCTATAGTTTTTTAAGCATTTTGTAGTGAAACTCTAAACAGATGTGAATAAATCATGCTATTTTCTTTGTACACAGAAAAGTAAAGACTACCATGATGCATTTCTCAGTCTGTTGATCACGAATCAGAAGAGACATAATCCTCATTCATCTATCCTTAAAGTAAGCTTATAGTAAAATCGCTATGTAAGTCAATCATGAACTTGAAGTCTGCTATAACGGCTAGACTAATTTGAATATTATGCGTTGACGCCGGGTGATTTCATAATTAACACATACTTATGCACAACATAGCGTGTGTCAGAAAACCTCAGATTTAAATTAGATAAACTACACGTCTTAAGACTTTCTGTATGGAAATTTAAATACATGGTGAAGCATTTTGTTACGCTTCGTGCATAAAAACTTTATTTTAATGGTGTCTTATTTTTAATTGTGCGAACGAGATGTGCAGAAACGATTGTTTCAAGCTCTCGTTTTCCATTTATTTTCTGGCTTTTGTGGAATCCTCCAAACGTCTTAAATCGTCACACAAGGGAGGTCACTCTTAGAATTGTCAACAAGAAATTCCATTAAGTAACATTGGTTTCAAATTTTGGCACAAGGCCAGCAATTTCGAGGGCGAGGTTAAGTCGATTACATTGACCCCCAGTGTTCAACTTGGTATTTATTTTATCGATCTCGAAAGGATGAAAGGTAAAGTCGACCTCGACCAAATATGAACTCAGAACGTACAAACAGACAA
The DNA here is from genome assembly GCF_001194135.2 of Octopus bimaculoides. Lineage (NCBI taxonomy): Eukaryota > Metazoa > Mollusca > Cephalopoda > Octopoda > Octopodidae > Octopus > Octopus bimaculoides. The sequence goes on along the minus strand of NC_068996.1, from coordinate 4,236,896 downwards.
AATGCCGCTAAGCATTTTGCCCGGCGTGCTGACCATTCTGCCAGCTCACGACCCTATTAAATGATATTTCAAATAAAATTAAAACCATCTATATGTACATATTTGTTGTGTTTGTACATACATACATGCATACATACATAAATACAAACATACATAGATACAAACATACATACATAAATACCTGTGTGTGTGTTTGTATTTGTGAGTAGTGTTTAAGAAATTCATTACAAAACAAGATGGGATAAACTCTTCAAAGGAAAGAGACAAATGCAAAGCCAATAAAAAACGAATTATGGTTTACACTTTTCGTTAAAATCTTTAACCTGAGAATGGAAGACAAAACTGCAAATACTAAAATACCGAACCAGATACTTTTCATTGGTAAGAAACTGCAGCATATGCACGTTGGTAGACTAGAATTATTTTATCATTGTAGAATGGTTAATGCCTGTTGTTTATGGATAGGGTATTATGATTATTAATCACGGTAGCAGCGGCAGAGAGCTTTTTGATTTTTTGACATTTCTTCTGGCTTTATGTCCTAAGTTCAAAATCCGCCAAGGTCTCTTTTGTCTTTTAATCTTTCGGGGTCAACAAAATATGTACGTGTTGAGCACTTGGGTCTATGCAATCGTCTAGCCCCTTCCCTCAAAATTTCAGGCCTTGTGGCTATAGCAGAAAGGATTATTAAACAGGAAAACAATCGTTAGATTTTCGATAATTCATTTCGTGGATACCATTGAGACTGTGATATTCTTTGACATATCTCCAGATATTTCACGTCAATTTAATTTAATTTATTGTTGTTGTTGATATTATTGTTAGGGCGGGGAGCTGGTAGAAACTTTAGCAGGCCGGGGGAAAAGCATAGCGGTATTTCGTCTGTCTTTACGTTCTGAGTTCAAATTCCGCCGAGGTCGACTTTGCCTTTCATCCTTTTGGGGTCGATAAATTAAGTACCAGTTGCGTACTGGGGTCGAGGTAATCGACTCCTCCCACCAAATTCCAGGCCTTGTACCTAGAGTAGAAAGGATTATCATTATTTACTTGGTTCACTGCGCTTATAGTAAATATGTGATCAACTTAAAATGGCACTCCATCGGTTATGACGACGAGTGTTCGAGTTAATCCGAAAGAATCGAACAGCCTGCTCATGAAATTAAAGTAAGAAATGCTAGCGAAATGCTTAACGACATTTCATCAATCTTTATGTTCTGAGTTCAAATTCCGCTGAGCTCAACTTTGCCTTTTATCTTTCATCTTCTTCTAGCTTTTATTACTTTGTCAGTCTGAAAGTTAAAGTCTCACAACATCTTGCATTTCTTACTTTCTAGTACTTTACTAGGTTCATGTTCATGCCATTTTTCAGTGTGTTCAAATCCTAGCTT
>NC_068996.1:4231445-4232998 GCF_001194135.2 Octopus bimaculoides | reverse complement strand
ACACACACACACATATATATATATATATATATATATATACACACACACAAACATGATACATATATACATACATACATACATGAGTACATCGTACATACGTACATACATGCATGCATGTATATATGAATGTATTTATACACACACATATATATACACACATAATATATACGTACATGTAAAAATAAAGAGACATATATGGATATATATGATATATATAAATATACATACCAGAGAGTAGTGAAAAGAAACCGGAATTTAGCAATATTATTCACTTAGTTTTACGTGTTTACACTTTTATTGCCTTCAAAGTATTCTCCATTTGAAGCAATGCATCGGTCCAGACGCGTTTCCTACTGTTCGAAGCAGTCCCGGAACTCTTGCGAAGTGATGCCTTTTAACACCTCCGCTGTTTTTCTTCACCTTTTCTACACCTGCAACACGTCTTCCTTTAAGGACTTTTTTCATTCGCGGGAACAAATAAAAAGTTGCTAGGAGCAGATTCTGATGAATAGGGATCGTGAATAAATGGGGTCTTGCCGTTTTTGGTAAAAAAAACAGTCAAACGCTCAAGGCGGTGCATTGTCGTGATGAAAGTACCACACTGTACTTTACCATTGGTCGGGACGTTTTCGTCTCACCGAGTCATGCAAACTGCCAAGTAAAATGTTTGGTTAACAGTTTGACCAGGAGGAACAAATTCTGTGTGGACAATTCCTTTCGCATCGATGAAGCAAATCAGCATCGTCTTGATATTGGATCTCACTTGACATACTTTTGGGGGTGACATTGAATACTTCCATTGACTTGATTGTTGCTTCGTTTACGGGTTATAGCCGTAGTACCAGCTTTCGTCACCAAGGATGACTTTCGAAAACAGGTTCGGATCAACTTCCAACTGTTCTTTCAGTTCACATCACACATTCAGTTGTAACTGCTTTGGATTTTCCGTGAGCAAGCGAGGCACAATTCCTCGCTCAAAATTTGTCTGCAGGAGCTCCGAGACACACCAGTCATATCAACAAGTTCGTCAATTGTTTGGCGACGGTCCTCCAGGATCAGTTCATGAATATTCATGTTTTCATTCATTCGGGAGATCGACGGTCTCTCTGAACGAAATTGGTCTTCAAGCGACAAATGACCATTCCTAAAGCGTGAAAACCATTCGTAAACTTGTGTATTGCTTATGGTAGCGTCCTTGTAAGCTGTTTGAAGCATAACAACTGTTTTGGTCGCGGTTTTTCTCCAGCAGAAAACAGAACTTCACAGAAACACGCTGTTCCTTCGTTTCAGCCATCGCAAAATCGGCGAACAGAGGAGAAGCACTGCAAAACAGACGCACCACGTGACACTACGACTTCATTCGACGACGGTGATCGGTAAACAGATGCCTGAGCGATGCATCAAGTGACTTCTAGCAGCAGAAGCATGAACTACAGAGAATGTTTCCGTTTACTTTTGGATACCCCTCGTATATGTACACACGTACACACACACATACACACACACACACACACACACACACACACACACACACACACACACACACACACACA
>NC_068996.1:4222228-4224711 GCF_001194135.2 Octopus bimaculoides | reverse complement strand
ATCATGAACGTAAAATTGTGGTTTCGATTCATGGACCGGGCGATGCGTTGTGTTCTTGAGCAAAACACTTCATTTCACGTAGCTCCAGTCCACTCAGCTGGCAAAAGTGAGTAACGCTGCGATGGACTGGCGTCCCGTCCAGCAGGGGAATACATACGCCATTGAAACCGGGAAACCAGACCCATGAGCCTGGCTAGGCTTTAAAAGGGCGCATTTATTATTTTTTTATTTATATATAAATATGTATGTATTATATATAGTTATGGTATATTCTGCTAGGAACGTAGTAGAGTACAGTATAAAGCTCGTCCACCTTCAGATTTCACCCTGTGCTATACAGTACAAGTATTATACGTAGTTTCAGCTTTGCGTTTGGGCATCTGTCGTGTGTGAATAGATTACTGAAAAAATTAGAGTCAACAAGAAGGGATACAGTTGGACATTCATTTTTTAAAATTGTTTCCACGCAACGTAGTTCTCCAGATGTGCAGGTACTTGACTATGCAATTGTTTCCCTGTATTATGAGATTTAATTTTCGTTTCTGCAGGCGATACGTAAATATTGGCTCCATAAGTTTAAAATCCTCGGCTTCAAGAATATCTTCTCTGTCTGTCGTGGCCTGCATTTATTAGTAGCCTCTGAACTTGTGTCGAAAGCAGATTTAAATTTGAAACGTAAAGTTGTTTGATATCCTTTTCAGTTTTCAGTTTTCAGTTATCTCTCTCTGGCTGTAAAAACTTCGTTGATTGTGTCACTGTCAGATCTCCAATTACCTGTCCGGTAATTACCTGACTGAAAACTTCGTCGATTATGAACTCATCCTGTAATGTTCAAAATGTTTGTTGTTTTGGTTTTACATATATTGTTCCAATTTATTGACATCTTTTCTATTTTACACACAAATGTTGAATATTATGTGCAATGTATTAATGTTATACTCACCTACTTTTAATCTTTCAACATTAATGGCATCCATTCAGAGGGACATAGTCCTCTCCATTTTTATTGATATTGCTTGTTACTGAATTTGTTATTCTGTATGCGTATCCTCCACAGATGGACTATCCAGGATTTCTGATAGTGTTACCTGGCTGTGTAGGAATTTTATGCTCAAAAGTTGTTCGAAACAATCTTTCCAGCATTGAAGTACCTTGGCTGTGTTGTGTGTTACCGTCTTTTTCTTTCATTACTCTCTCTATTTTTCACGCTCTTTTCCCTCCATTTCACGGAGTGACTTCAAAAGGTTGTGACTATTATTGTTCTTCAAGTCAGCTTCTTGTTCTATTTTGTCTGGTAGGGTTTTGTTCTTTTGTATGTTGACTTCATTGTTCACGTTTTATATCGTTCAGCTTTGACAATATCGTCTGGGTTGTTCAATATTTCTTTTCTAGCTTTTCGACTTTGTTCATAGACTGTCTCCATTTCTGATGGCAAGTCTGTCACTTGTTTCTGAGCTTTCAAGACAAAAGTTTCAACTGTTGTTTTTTTACTTTCTTCTTTGAAAGATCCATCCAGTTCGTTTATGCTATTTGCTTGGAGCTGGAGAAAAGGTACAAAAATATCATGTATTTATCAGTAACCGTGTTTATTCATTTTTTTTTTGTATTTCTATTGCTTTTTTTAAAAGTAGTTTCAATTTTCCTAGAGTAGAAAATGGTTAGAATATATTTTAACAGAATGCTAGCTTAAAGCAGGTTTTACTACATTTTAAAAAAATTTTGATTTGATTCCCAATTTTTCTGGAAAATAATAATGGAGTTTAGTTTTTGAGTGATGGCCATTTTGACTCGTCTTTTCCATGACTTGTGACACGAGGGGCTTTTCATTCCTCGCTCATTTATTATATCCAACTGTAATAATTTTAACAACTGCTTGTTTTACTTTCCCATAACATATCTTCTGTATCTATTATTAACTTTAGCATTGTACTTACTTGGTCAGTACTTCTTTTAGTGTTGTATTTACTAAGTACTTAGTTTATCACTGCAGACACCAATGAACATATAAGAGTTGTTTTGTCATAACTGGTTTATTTTTGCTGATAGGTGAACACAAAATTAGCACTTTTTCATTGTAACTTGAATCTGGGGTATAAACGTGAAAGTGACAACAATTCCTCCTATGATATAGAAAAGGATTTATACGAGGGTTTGCTGCAAAATCCCTGGCTTTCGGTAAAAGAAAATAGGGAATGATCTGTTAATTATGATTTTATTCAACTTATTCCCTTCTCAGATTCGCACATTTATTACAGCGGTCCTTCAGTTTTTCTAAGCTCTGTAAAAGATTAGAGTTAGATTTAGGGTTAGAGTTTGGTGTGAAGCGGGCGGTGCATATCGAGCGCCTTTGCGGGCGCCGACGGAGCCGATGCGCGACCCTTAGTCCTCGGGACCGTATTCCTCACTGCGAGGAGAGTGGATAACTGTGGCAATTCTAGAGCTACAACCAGGTCTTTTGTGATATATATATATATATATATATA
>NC_068996.1:4219936-4221087 GCF_001194135.2 Octopus bimaculoides | reverse complement strand
AGTAGAAGAATAGGTGAGCAACGAGAGAGAGAGAGGAATATAGTAGTAACAGAAGGAAGAATGAGAGGGGAAAGAGAGATATATAGTAATAACAGAAGAAAGAACGAGAGGGGTAAAGAGAGATACGTAGTAGTAACAGAGGAAGAACGAGAGGGGGAAAAAGTGATAGAGAAAGAGATAGAGTCGCATCAGAAAATATAAAGTTAAAAAAACTACTTACAACAAGGATGACGCAGGCGTTCGATCATGTAAAACAAATAATAAATGAGTAGAGACAACCACCACACACACACACACACACACACACACACACACACACATATATATATATATATATATATATGGTGGTTGTCTCTACTCCTTATGCAGAGTTTGACCACCTCCTGTACCTACACCTTAGCACCATCATGGCATCTGATGTGGCTTTATAAACCAGACAATGTTCTGAAAAGACTGCAGATAAGTTCTGATCTTTGTGGATCTAAAAATGTCTCTTGAGGCCTCCGTTGGATTGGCAAACCTTCTGGCATACACTCCATTGAAAGGTGTGCACAGACATCTCGGCAGAATAGTTAGTGGATGTTAGTTTTCCATGCTTAAACAAGTTTTATTTCCTTTATATTGAATTGTCACAAAAATACCTTGCTATTCGTTTAAAGCAGGGGTTCTCAACCATTTCTTATCTATGGACCCCCTTTGATTACTATTCTGGTGGACCCCCATAGCCATTCGATGTTTAAAACTAGTTTTATAGATACTTCTTTCAGAATTCCTATTTTGTTTTTCACACATTAACTTGTGTAGACTGACCAATGTAAAATGTTAAAGAAAGAATCCAAGCTGTTTCTTGCAATACATACCAATACATACATCTAAAGCAACATTTTTTGAGGGGGTCCTTAAAATACTATTGTGAATCCTCAATTTACTATTTTGTTGCGTAGAACCCCCATAATCTTATATAGACCTTCAAGGGACCATAAGGACCTCGGTTGAGAACCACTGATTTAAAGCTTTCTGCTGTTATTTCACTTAACACGAAAGATAAAATTATCGCAATATTTCATCTTTCGTTTGTTTGTTTGTTTGTTTTTCTTCTGTTGCTCTGGTCTTCCTCAAAAATTTCATTTAGGATCTTTAAAATTTGAATA
>NC_068996.1:4216172-4219648 GCF_001194135.2 Octopus bimaculoides | reverse complement strand
AAATGAAATATCCTTTTCTACTCTAAGCACAAAGTCCGAAATTTTTTTGGGTGGGGTCCGGGGGTCAGTCGATTAGATCGATCCCAGTGCGCAACTGGTACTTAACTTATCTACCCCGAAAGCATAAAAGGCAAAGTCGACTTCGGTGGAATTTGAACTCAGAACGTAAAAGCAGACGAAATACCGCTAAGCATTTCGCCCGGCGTGCTAACGTTTCTCCCAGCTCGCTGCTTTACCGCAAAATGAAGTATTGATGTTTATTATTTCCAGATATTCATATTTATAGTGAAGGCACTTGGCTTCGTAGTTAGGGTATTTGTCTCATTTTCATAAAATCCCGAGTTCGATTCCTGGCATTGTGTCCTTGAGCAAGGTACTTTATTTCATGTTGTCCCAGTACTCTCAGCTAGCAAAAACGAGTTGTAGGTGTAATTCAAAAGACCAGCCTTGTCACTCTATATATCATGCTGAATTTCCTTCAGAACTATGTTAGGGTGCACATGTCTGCGAAGTGTTCAGCCACTTGCATTTCAACTTCACGAGCTGGCGGTTCGGCTGATCGGAATAACTGGAACACTCGTCGTCGTATCCGACGGAGTGCCATTATATATTGATAACATATTTATAATCACTATAAGTGCAGTTGATCAAATAAATATCAGATGTCATTATCTAATTTTAATTTTAGGAATTCGAGCAAATATTTTTCGGGCAAATTGAGTGTATATGTATACTTTAAGCTGCATATGTTTCCGTGCAGCGCACGTTTCTCTCACAAATCATATACTGTTATTTCTGTTGCTCTTTCGATGTAGGCATCACATGTTAGCATATATTAACGAACGTCCCACTGATAAAAACACCTTTTTGGGGTAAAAAATACCCATATAACAACTTGGGGCAAGGAAATCGATGGGACAAGGAACACACAATCCATTTCACCAAAATATCTTCAACAATACCAAAGCAAACTTGGCGATCACTGATCAAAATAATGAATTAAAGGATATAATCATGGATCGGGTTATGATTCTGAGTAAAAAAAAACAGTCGAAGAACTTGAAACAATTATTAACCAAGGCAAAGTTTGATCTAAGCAACGATGACAAATCATTCATTGTATCTAAATGTAATGATAATCGATGTGTTGCATGTCAGTTCATACGTACCGATCATTATATGAACACAAAAAACGGAAGAATATTTAGGTGTAGAGGTAATCCATGTTCTATTCAAACTGCGTCATGAAGAGGAGAAGGTTGGTTCCAAGCTGTAGAAAGGGTGAGGTGCATGTTGAGTGTACTTTGACTTGAAAGTTTTCTCGATAAGACCCATATAGCATTTTGTATTACTATTGATGTTATTAGTAGTAGTTGACACTTCAGCACAATAAACGGAGTTTTTTTTTAAAGGCATTTACCGTGCAGTTGCATTGTAGTTGCATTGTGACATTTGCATTGTGGTGAGGATTCATTTGTAGAAGGGAGATTTAGTTTCTTTCAGTTAATTCTAGCAAAAGAGACAAAATTGTCCAAGCAGCTGTAAGAAACTTTTAAATTTAATCTATTAAAGATCTTATGAAACTTATGGTTTCTATGAAAATGCTTGCTTATTAGGTTCAGGAAGGCTCTGCCGATATTAGTTTTTACATTTAAGCCGAAAGGAGGGTTATACCATATTACCTTTCTCGTGATATTTATGTTATTTATATGAGGGGTGTAATTCATTGATTCTTTAAAGCTACTTCTTTTCAGGGCTTCGTTGTAAAATATAGCTGCATGGTCGAAAAATTCTTCATCGGAAGAAATCTCAGATGTTCTTTTGCTAATGTTTGCTGGTAAGTTTTGATAATACTAGATAGGTGATTAGAGTGTTTATTAATGTAACCTGTCTTCTCGTTGGGCTTCCTGTAGGGACTGTAGGATCCTAAATTTTGACTCATTGTAATATCTAGGAAATTAACTATTCTAATGTTAGTACTAACAGTAATTTTGAGGTTAAAGTTTTTAAATATATCTATTAGGTTTTTCTTAGGGCGGTTCAATTGGTGACTGTTTTTGTTACGCATTAGGATAAGGCCGTCATCTCTATATAATCCTAATTCTATATATTCGAATTTAGAAATTATTTTGCTTAAAAGAAACAGGCCTAAAATGTTACAAATCTCAGCTTCGTCATAACAACCCATTGAAATATCGAATAGCCTTTGACTGTTAAATTTCACCTAGAAAGATCCGTCATAGCATAGAAGGGATTTGTCGATGTCCAGGTCTATTGGTGGAGCGTATCTACGGGCAAAGTTTAAGGACTCTAGTAAATAAACTTCGGAGATAGAGGGGTAGAAATCGACTGTCAAATTGTGTAAAATTGTAGTATTTTTTGTCCTGTATACATTCGAACCTGTCTTTCACCGAAGAACTATTCTTCCAGAGGGGATGTGTAGTGGTTTTAATTACTTTTCCATTTATGGAATCTAATATAGACTTACTAACTACTAACTCTACCTAGTTCACTTTTGGTAGGTTAATAAGCCTACATTTGAGGTCCGCTAAGAAGTTAGCCTTATGATCTTTGAAAATAACACGGGGAGTCCTAGTAGGTAAACATTCAAAGCTATCATTTATTTCAATAATTGACGCTAGTTCTGTAGCTTCGATATTAATGTTGTAAGTGTTAGGATTAGTCTTTTCTCTACCTCATAAATGCTTCTTGTTTTGTCTGATGGCACAGGTAATTTATATGATGTATGGAAATACTTCAGATCATTGATTTGAGGTGCGCATTTTTTCGCGTTGAAACCATTCTTTAATTTAGGGTTATCTACTTGGGGTCCTTTCTCGAAAAAGTATGCTTTCCAGCGCATGCGTCTTATGAGGTGTTCTGCATTTTCAATCAGTTTTTTTTTTAGATATTCTTTTAGATTCTTTCTTTGGAAGTATGGGAATATTTTTCATTGAGTATCGCAATTTGGACAACACAGTACTGAACAACAATGTACCTAAAAATCCACCACAGTATGAGACCTTTGCACTACATAAACAACAATTACCACCCGGTCTGACATTCAAAGACAGAAACACTGTTATACCTTACTCTCTAAACTCCAATAATTTAACTATATCAGATACATTAGGACTATCTACTGTTATATCTTATTTGCTTAATGACAATGATTTATCCATTACAAGTCTATTTAGTATATTCCAACACATCCCTGCATGGGGTGGATGTAGGTGTCTTCAAGATGAGGTTGGACTTCTTCCTGTCAAGTGTCCCAGATGAACCAGCTTCGCGGCAGGTGGAGCAAATGAGGGCAGCTGCATCAAACTCTCTCATGCACCAAATGTCAATTCCTGAAGTAAAATTCGTGAAGTAAAATTGTGTAGTAACACCAAATGGTGGTGCTCCAGCATGGCCACAGCTCATGAGCTAAAACTAGATTATATATATATATATATATATATATATATATATAT